>NC_064850.1:152535506-152837006 GCF_024139225.1 Suncus etruscus | reverse complement strand
AACATAACAAGTGGTTTTTCCTTTTTATACTTGTATGTTTACCTTTTACTAAAGGAAAACTGAGATAATGTTTTTGTTCCCTCACAATAGAAATACAGTTTCTATAATCATCTTGAGTCTGTCATTCAGCTTTTATAGACAGAACCTCATATTTTCCTCTCCTTTGGGGGAAAATAGAGATACACCCCATGTATTGGCTGCTTTGCAAGTAGGAGGTCCATCTGCTGAGATCACTAAATTGTTTTCAGTGACTCAGCTTTGTGTAGAAATAAAAATTCTATTGCACTCATGCTGAATGAGACATAATCGAATTTCTCATAGTTCATATCTATAGAACTAATCAAAAGGAAAACAGGATTAAATATTATAGGTGTTCTGTGACCAGTTTTAGCACTCCTAAGGAAATAAACAAAAGGTCCTTCTGCTCTTGGAAAATGAGTCATGCCAGCTTACCAAGTAGAGTCAAGTCTTCAAAAGTCTTGCTACTTATTAAGTGTCCAGATCTGAGGAAAGCCCATGCACAGTAGGAAAATCAATCAAAAGAAGATAAAATGTAGTAATTATAAGAAAAGGAATCACTTTTATTGATGGAACAACAATGAAATAGCCAATGAAGAGATGTTAAAGGTATATGGAACTAAGTAGTTTGAGAGTTGGAAAAAGGATCTCTGAATTAACTACTCATAAAAGACTTCATGGAGTAGATAGGAAGCAAGCCACACATTGAAAATCTACAACAGAGCCAACTAGAGAAGGAAAACCAATAAAAACATGGTTCAATGAGTGGTCTGAGAAGAGTAAGAGAATCATCTAGACTTCCATAGGCCCATGCACAAAGGGTCAGATACAAGATTAAAAACAAGAGTAATGGCAAGCTGTGGATTTTTATTTTTTTCTTTTAAACTTTCTTTATGCAACTTACATTTTTATATCAGTCACCTTATGAACTAAACAGAGGTCAATCAAGTGAAGAATTTATTTCAACATAAATATAAAAAATGTAATATTTTAAAATATAAATGACAATTTTAAATTCAAGTATAAATTCAATATCTAAAATGCCAATAATTCATTAAAATAAAATATGTACTGTTTCAGATGTTTAGGTCATAGGACTCAATTATACATAAACTTAATTATAAACAATTGGCTCTAAAAACTATTGATAAAATGAATAATATTTGATGATTCATTTTACAACATGAAAACTATCATTATTGTCTATTTCTTTATTTTTTTCATTTTTTTCTTTATTTAAACATCTTGATTACAAATACAATTGTGATTAGGTTTCAGTTATGCAAAGAACACCCTCCTTCACCAATGCAACATTCCCACCACCAATGTCCCAAATCTCCCTCCATCCCACCCCACCCCCACCTGTACTCTAGACAGGCTTTCCAGTTCCCTCATACATTCACATGATTATGGTAGTTCTCTGTGTAGTTATTTTTATAACTGCACTCACTACTCTTCGTGCTGAGCTTCATGAAGTGAGCTGGAAGTTCCAGACCTCCTCTCATTGTCTCTGAGGATTGTTGCAAAAATGACTTCTATTTTTTTTTGGGGGGGGCCACACCCGGCGGTGCTCAGGGGTTACTCCTGGCTAACTGCTCAGAAATAGCTCCTGGCAGGCACGGGGGACCATATGGGACACCAGGATTCAAACCAACCACCTTTGGTCCTGGATCGGCTGCTTGCAAGGCAAATGCCGCTGTGCTATCTCTCTGGGCCCGACTTCTATTTTTCTTAAAACCCATAGATGAGTGAGACTATTCTGTGTGTGTTTCTCTCCCTCTGACTTATTTCACTCAGCATGATAGACTCCATGTACATCCATGTATAGGAAAATTTCATGACTTCATCTCTCCTGACGGCTGCATAATATTCCATTGTGTATATATACAATAGTTTCTTTACCCATTTGTCTGTTGAAGGGCATCTTGGTTGTTTCCAGAGCCGCTATTGTGAATAGTGCTGCAATAAATATAGGTGTGAGGAAGGGGTTTTTGTATTGTATTCTTGTATTCCTAGGGTACATTTCTAGGAGTGGAATAGCTGGGTCGAATGGGAGCTCAATTTCCAGTTTTTGGAGGAATCTCCATATCGCTTTCCATAGAGGTTGGACTAGAGGGCATTCCCACCAGCAGTGGATAAGAGTTCCTTTCTCTCCATATCCCCGCTAGCACCAATTGTTCTCATTCTTTGTGATGTGTGCCAATCTCTGTGCTGTGAGATGGTACCTCATCGTTGTTTTGATTTGCATATCCCTGATGATTAGTGACAAAGAGCATTTTTTCATGTGCCTTTTGGTCATTTGTATTTCTTTTTTATCCAAGTGTCTGTTCATTTCTTCTCCCCATTTTTTAATGAGATTAGATGTTTTTTCCTTTTTTTTTTTTTTTTTTTTTTTGGTTTTTGGGCCACACCCGTTTGACGCTCAGGGGTTACTCCTGGCTATGTGCTCAGAAATCGCCCCTGGCTTGGGGGGACCATATGGGACGCCGGGGGATCGAACCGCGGTCCGTTCCTTGGTAGCGCTTACAAGGCAGACACCTTATCTCCAGCGCCACCTTCCCGGCCCCCAGATGTTTTTTTCTTGTAAAGTTGTCAGTGCCCTGTATATTTTGAATAATAGCCCTTTATCTGATGGGTATTGGGTGAATAGTTTCTCCCACAGGGTGGGTGGCTCTTGTATCCTGGGCACTATTTCTTTTGAGGTGAGAAGCTTTTCAGCTTAATGTATTCCCATCTGTTTATCTCTGCTTCCACTTGTTTGGAAAATGCAGTTTTCTCCTTGAAGATGCCTTTAGTGTCAATGTCATGGAGTGTATTACCTACGTGTTGTTCTATATACCTTATGGTATCAGGTCTGATATCAAGGTCTTTAATTAATTTGGATTTTACCTTCATACATGATGATGTTAACTGGGGGTCTGTGTTCACTTTTTTGCAAGTGGCTAACCAGTTCTGCCAGCAACACTTGTTGAAGAGGTTTTCCCTGCTCCACTTGTGATTTCTTGCTACCTTGTCAAAAATAAGGTGATTGTATGTCTGGGGAACATTGCAAGGATGGTTTAACATCCATAAATTTATCAACATCATACACAACATCAACAGCAAGAAAAATAAAAATCACATGATCATATCAATAGACGCAGAAAAAGCATTTGATAAGGTCCAACACCCATTCTTGATCAAAACTCTCAGCAAGATGGGAATGAAAGGAACCTGTCTCAATATAGTTAAAGCCATCTACCACAAGCCAATGGCAAATATTATCCTCAATGGAGAAAAACTAAAAGCCTTTCTTCTAAATTCTGGTACAAGACAAGGCTGTCCACTCTCACCACTCCTCTTCAACATAGTACTGGAAGTGCTTGCTATAGCGATCAGGCAAGAAAAAGATATCAAGGGAATCCAGATAGGAAAGGAAGAAGTCAAGCTCTCACTGTTCGCAGATGACATGATATTCTACTTAGAAAACCCTAAAGACTCTACCAAAAAGCTTCTAGAAACAATATACTCATATAGCAAGGTGGCAGGCTACAAAATTAACACACAGAAATAAATGGCCTTTTTATACACCAATAATGATAGGGAAGAGATGGACGTCAAGAAGGCAATCCCATTCACATTATTGCCACACAAACTCAAATATCTTGGAGTTAACTTTACCAAAGACGTGAAGGACCTATACAAAGAAAACTCTAAAGCCCTGATTCAAGAAATAAGAGAGGACATGGAAATGGAAACACATACCCTGCTCATGGATTGGTAGAATTAACATCATTAAAAAGGCAATACTCCCCAAAGCATTGTACAGATTTAATGCGATCCCTCTAAAGATACCCATGACATTCTTCAAAGAAGTGGATCAAACACTTATAAAGTTCATCTGGAACAATAAACACCCTCGAATAGCTAAAGCACTCCTAGGGAAAGAAAAATGAGAGGCATTACTTTCCCCAACTTTAAACTGTACCACAAAGCAATAGTTATCAAAACAGCATGGTATTGGAATTAAGACAGACCCTCAGATCAGTGGAATAGGCTTGAGTTTGCAAGCTGTGGATTTTAATAAATGTTCATATGTGGAATTTCAGTTTCATTTGATATACTATAAAAAGCCACCATCAGGGCCCGGAGAGATAGCACAGCGGTGTTTGCCTTGCAAGCAGCCGATCCAGACCAAAGGTGGTTGGTTTGAATCCCGGTGTCCCATATGGTCCCCTGTGCCTGCCAGGAGCTATTTCTGAGCAGACAGCCAGGAGTAACCCCTGAGCACTGCTGGGTGTGGCCCCCCAAAAAAAAAAAGCCACCATCAAGTTATGTGTGCATCTTTGTCAGAGAAATACAAATGGCCAAAAGACACATGAAAAAAAATGTTCCACATCACTAATCATCAGGGAGATGCAAGTGAAAACAACTATGAGGTACTATCTCATGCCAAAGAGATTGGCACAATCAAAAAGAATGAGAACTAGCAGTGGTGGTGGGGATGTGGAGCGAAAGGAACTCTTATTCACTGCTGGTGGGAATGCCTTTTAGTCCAACCTTTATGAAAAGCGATATGGAGATTCCTCCCAAAATTGGAAATTGAGCTCCCATATGACCCAGCTATACCACTCCTAGGGATATACCCTAGGAACACAAAAATACAATTCAAAAATTCCTTCCTTACACCTATGTTCATTGCAGTGCTATTAATCGTCAGACTCTGGAAACAACCAAGATGCCCTTCAACAGAAGGCTTAAAGAAACTGTGGTACATATACACAATGGAATATTATGCAGCCGTCAGGAGAGATAAATTCATGAAATTTTCATATGTATGGCTGTACATGGAATCTATTATGCTTAGTGAAATCAGAGGGAGAGAGACACAGAATAGTCTTACTCATCTATGGGATTTTAAGAAAAATAAAAGACATTTTTGCAATAATCCTCAGAGACAAAAAAGATGAGGGCTGGAAGGTCCAGCTCACAATATGAAGCTCACCACCAAGAGTTCTGAATGCAGTTATGGAAATAACTACACTTATTACTATCATAAGAATGTGATTGAATGAGGGAAATAGAAAGCCTGTCTAGAGTACAGGCGGGGGGGTGGGTGGGGAGGAGGAAGATTTGGGACATTGGTGATAGGAATGTTGCACTGGTGAAGGGGTGGTATTCTTTACATGACTGAAACCCAACTACAATTATATTTGTAATCAAGGTATTTAATATTAATAAAATATTATATATTATAATAAAATATTAACAAAAAGTTGTGTGTATGCGTGTATGTTTTCTTCCTTTTTTTTGTCCCCCAATTAACAATACAGACCAGGCAAAAGGCCTGGGTTGAGGTATATATGTAGTGCATTTACTGTACCTCCTCTTTCTATACAGGCAGTGTAAAGAACACAGCCTGTGGTAAGAATTGGAAGGCCTTATCTTTTCTTTTCTTTTTATTTTTTTTTATTTTTTATATATATACATATATATAATCTCCTTCACTAGTGCAATATTCCTATGACCAATATCACTTAGTGCAGTCACAGAAATAATTACACTGAGAACTATCATAACAAAATGTGACTGAATGAGGGAAGTAGAAAGCCTGTCTAGAGTACAGGCCCATGTGGAGTGGGGAGGAAGGACACTTGGTCATGTGTGTATGCTTTCTAACAGAGGAAGGATGCCTAGAGGGATAGCATATTTATTAAACAAATGTGAGAAGCACAACAATAAAAGGGCAAAGAAATAAGTGGAGATATTGAGTCAAAGTTAATGTCAACTGACTCTTAAATGAGGGTGAGTGATAGGAGGAGAGGCACCTACTTGGACAGTTCCCGTAGTTGAAAAATCAGGATTGCTGATCAATTATTAAAGTTTATTCTGAATGTGTGATGAGTTAGATAATGACTCTAATAAAATAAGGGCCAATATTCTGAGAAAAGTATTTTTGAATATGCCAGACAGTTGGTCTATTTATATCCATAAAGTTATTTAATCTTTTTTGTTTGTTTGTTTTTTGTTTTTGGGTCACACCCAGCAGTGCTCAGGGGTTCCTCCTGGCTTTATGCTCAGAAATCGCTCCTGGCAGGCTCTGGGGACCATATGGGATGTCGGGATTCGAACCTCCATCCTTCTGCATGCAAGACAAATGCTTTACCTCCATGCTATCTCTTTGGCCCCAACTTACTTTCCTTTAATAGATGAACAAAATAAGATGTTTATAATCTGGCACAGGGTCATATAGTTGACAAATGAAGAACTAGAATTGAGTCCAATTAATTCTGTGAAGTTCCTATGCTGCAGGAGTCTGTAAGACATCCAAAATACTTTTCTTTGCTTCCTTCCTTCCCTTCCTCTACATGCCAATACTATCACTAGAACTAGCCATTTCACATCTATTTTGTCATATAATAAAATAATCAAATAATGCAGATTTTTGGCTTTAATTTAACCTGGTTCTGTCACATGCTGATATTGTAATTTTCTGCAAGTAGAGAAGGTGGTAGTTAACCATCAATTGTTGTTTAGAAATAATAAAAATAATAAAAAATGAATTAATGCCTGGTCAAGTATTTTAGAGAAGAGTTGGTCATATTCTGATTTTAGTTAATCTTGTAATAGTAACTGGTGAAGAAATTCCATAAGATCTAGACAATTTTTATGTATAAAAATAAATAAGTACAGATGAATGGCTAAAGAAACTGTGATATATATACACAATGGAACATTATGCAACCATCAGGAGAGATGAAGTCATGAAATTTTCCTATACATGGATGTACATGGAATCTATTATGCTGAGTGAAATAAGTCAGAGAAATAAGAAAGACGCAGAATGGTCTCACTCATCTATGGGTTTTAAGAAATATGAAAGACATTCTTGCAATAATTTTCAGAGACAAAAGAGAGGAGGGCTAGAAGTTATAGTCCACTTCATGAACCTCACCACGAAGAGTGATGAGTGTAGTTAGAGAATTAACTACATTGAGAACGATCCTAACAATAGGAATGAATGAGGGAAGTAGAAAGCCTATCTAGAATACTAGTAGGAGGGGATGTTGGGGGGAGGAGGGAGATTTGGGACATTGGTGAAGGGAATGTTGCACTGGTGATGGGGGAGGCTTTCTTTACATGACTGAAACCCAAGGTGTTTAAATAAAAAAAGAATATAAAAATAAACAAATAAATAAGTAAATGAAATAAAAAGCAATCTTGAGTTTAGGTTACTTTCTCAAGCTGCCTTTATGTCTGTCTTTAATATAGTATGGCTGGACCACATGAATACTGAATTGATACAATTCATGTTGGATGTAGAAACATGTGAATTGAGTGAACTTTGTGCAATATCACCACTCCTAATAATAGCTGAGAAGAAAGGAGGGAGTATGTCCACTTATTCGCTTCAAGTCATAACATGAGTTCATGTCAGAAACAACACCAAGATTAGATTTCTTCTTTTCCTGAGTCCCAGCCTGGTTACTTTAGTACTTGCTTATGTATCATTTTATTATTCACTTTATTCCCACCTGGTACTTCCACTAGATTTTCCCTGGATAATCTTTTCAGAACTTAAAATTGTAAAACCATACTTTAACATCATGATGTTTAGCAGTATGGACCATATGCACTAAAATATTACTCCCTGTGGGAATTTTGTTGAGTTCATTGCATATGTATACTCCAATTCCTATGCACTTTTGTGTATTTGTTAATTGAACAAGTAAAAATGGAATACCTTTGTGTTCCAGGCACTGCTAGCAGCTCTGAGAATATAGTGGTAAAGAAAATAGACACATAGGCTGGGGATGGCTCAAAGAATTCCTGCTTTGCAAATGTGAAACCAAGAATTTGATCCCTATAGGAGGCTGTCGTGATAGTACAGAGGGTAGGGAGTTTGCCTTACACTTGATTGATCTGACTTTGATCTCTGGCACTCCATATGGTCACAGGTGCCCACCAGGAGCAATCCCTGGGGTCAGAGCCAGGAATAAGCACTGAACACAGCTGTGTGTGACCCCAAACCAAACCAAAATAAAAAAAAAAAAAACAAGAACTTTGATCCCTGATATTGCTTATATGCTCCAAGCAATGCCCTGCTGGCTCTGTACTTGGGGACACTGGTATTGCAACAGATTTTATGATCTTTGGCGTATCTCAGACAGATTTGTGCAAGCATTGCAACGAAGGATGTGCAAACACTACAATCAGGTGTGCAATACCCAGTGTATGATGTAAGCTATGTAACTAAAACATGTGCAACCTTCAACTAGCACCGCAAACAAGTAAATGCAAAACCTCGCCACTACAGCAGAAGAAAGGTAAAAGAAAAAGAAAATTGCAATTTATGATACCAAGCAGCTCACAGTCTGAAAGCATAAAGATATTTAATTTATTTAAAGTAAAATCAAGTTTTCTCTCAAAATTCTCATGTTTCCTGATTTTTCTCCATTGCACTGACCAATCCTTATTATACTTCATAGTAGATTGACTTACTTTCCTTTTTTTCTGTCTCCTTCCAGGTTGGAAACCTTACCAATTCATTTTTCCATTTACTTTTTTTTTTTTTTTTTTTGGTTTTTCGGGTCACACCTGTTTGATGCTCAGGGGTTATTTCTGGCTACACGCTCAGAAATTGCCCCTGGCTTGGGTGGACCATATGGGACACCGGGGAATCGAACCGTGGTCCTTTCCTTGGCTAGCGCTTACAAGGCAGACACCTTGCCTCTAGCGCCACCTTGCCGGCCCCTCCATTTACTTTTTTTGTTGGGAGGTGTTTGGGTCACAGATGCTCAGAGATTACTCCTGGCTATGCGCTCAGAAATCGCTCCTGGCTAGGGGGACCATATGGGACTCCGGGGATTGAACTGAGTGAGGTTCATCCTGGGTCAGTCACATGCATGGTAAATGCCCTACCTCTGTGCTATTGTTCTGGCCTTTTTTCTTTTTCTTTTCTTTTCTTTCTTTTCTTTTTTACTTTTCTTTTCTTTCTTTTCTTTTCTTCCCATTCTTTCCTTTCCTTTTTCCTTTCTTTTATTTCTTTTTTATGGGGGGGGGGTTCACTGCTTTCCTATCAGCAGTTTTAGTTCCTAGTGACTTGGTTTGTGCTACTCATGGATGATAATAAGCTCTAAGAAGATTCAAGGCCAGGCTGATTGATCATCATGACATTTTCTATGGATGTTGTTGATGACATTGGGATGTTAATGTTTGTTGAAAATGTGGTTGTTTCAAGAAACATTTATCATTGGACATAGGATTTAGCTCTAACTGTTGACTTACCTAGCAACCATTTTATTTTAGGGCAGTTTCTTCTCTATAAAATGGGCATAATAATTCCTCCTAATAAGGCTGTTTGGAGGGTTAACAGAATATAAACCATGCCCCTGGTGCACTAATGGTGCTCAGTAATCACTGCTCCAGCCCTTCCTGTGTTCACTGCTTGCTTTGTTGTTACCAACTCCCCAAACAATGTAAGCTGGGACACTTGAATCATTTCTTTTCTACTGCCCTAGAACAAAGGAAACACAATCAAGAGTGGAAACATTATTTGATATGTGCTTCAAAAACGCACTGTGCTTGATGTGTGATGTTGATGTGTGATACTCAATCTATTAGCTATTACTATCAGTCTGCCAGCTTTGTACTGTGTATATTGGTAACATGAAACTGAGCAGATTCCCAGCTGTGAGAATTAAAATGTGAGCTTTCAGTTGTTGTTGGCTTTTTCCCCTCCTACTGCCTGGCTGAGGCTGAATAAGCATCCAGTGGAAGAGCCTTCAGCTAAGATGCTGGGTTTCAAAATTCAAGAATCAGGACTTGTGTTCTGTTTTTAGGCCATACTGTCAATGTTCAGGGCTTACTCTTGTCTCTGCACTTAGGAATTTCGCTTGATAGTGATCAGGGAACCATATGGGATATTAGGGATAGAACTCAAGCTGGACCTATGTAAGACAATTGCCCCAGTTGTTGTACTATTAATTTTATCTCTTTAAGAACCAATTTTTATTGAATTTTAATTTCAAAATTTGCCTTCTCAAGACCCACAGAGCCTTTGGTGCCTCTTGGAATTGTTTTAGGATGATTTCCTAAGAATCCTCCGAGAGTAAGGTGGATACTTAGTTGTGAGGAAGATGGGAAGTTAGGCTAAAGGAGACCAGAAAGAAGGAGTTGCTGAGAAGAAAGGGAGGTATATTTTAGTGCTCAGTAGTAATGACAAAGAGAAGAAAAGAAAGGAGGAGAAGGAATCGAAGATCCCTCTACACATATGCAGACCATTTTACTCTGTACCTTTCAATTTTTAACCTATTCCTTTAATTTTCACAACAGTATGCAAAAACAGACCTCCTTCCTGATATTCCTGTCCTTTCTTCTAAGCAAATCTAGGCATAATACAAATTTTCTCTCTCCATAGAATAAAGTCTCAACTCATTAGAATGAAATTCAAGATAGCATCTTGAATAAGCCACCATAGCTGGAGGGACCACATAATGCCAGCCAAACCCAGAATTTCCAAGAGTAAAAGAAAGGGGTGTTGTTTGTAATAATGATATAGATTAAAGCCCAAATTGTAATGTGCTAACTAGGATAAACAGGAACCCTCTTCATGCCAGTTTATTCTGTACCATTCATCCTGTTCCTACTGTAATTGCCCCAAATTTATTATGCTTTGTCCCATTTGCAGAATAACCCCCAACACTTTGTTCCAATCTGAGAAGTTCAGTTTTAAACACAGTTCAGAAACCATTACCTCTGTGAACTCTAATTCAAGTATTTCGAAGTTGTTAAATGCTAGATACTGTATTGTTTTTCAACCTGGGGGTTGAAATCTCAGTGCCTTTCCCTCCTGCTACTCTGTGTGAGTTTAGGCAAGTCACTCAAACTCCCTTTTCTGTAATCTGAGATGATAATCTGCTTCATATGGTGCCAATGAAACTCATCAGTGACAGAGGCTGATCCACGAAGAAATGAGGGGGTATATGCCAGGCTAAGATCCTGGGCACAGTTGCATGTGCACATGGGCCTTATTTTTTGAGAAAAATAAAAGTTGTGCGATGAATTATTAAATGCAGAAGAGTTCATAGACCATTTTTTTTATCTATGATAACCTCATTTTTATGATGATTTTAATATGATTTTAATCACTACATCTAGTTAAATGTCTAAATTCCCTTCCAGGGATAAAATAATTCGACGGCATATACTGCATAGACTTCTTGCTGGCAGGAGTGCAGGATGGTCTCATAACACCTTTTATGAATAAGTAGAATAGACTTCTGCCCGTGTGATGCAATTTCGGAGTTCAGTGACATTTGTTTTACCTAAGACCTCTTCACTAAAGCGCTAATGCTCCAGGGATAAGTAACTGATCTTTTCTAGCCTCAGTTATTTTTGCCTGAGTGTGAATGTATTTAAATGTTTTCAAAGTGAAAGTAGGTAGAAGACACTGAGAGCTGGAAGCAGGAACTGCTGAGGAAAAGCAACCAGAAAGGCCTAATTTATGTTGTCTATGAAGAATAATATCCACTTCACACTTTTGCTCAGAAAAAAACACCCTTTGCTCAGAGAGTATCACTGATGCCTTCTATCTGAAGTTCCACTGGAGTAGTCAAGATAATCATGCCAGCTGCTGTGTCACACACACACACACACACACACACACACACACACACACACACACACACAAACTCCTCACACATACATGAGAGATTCATTTTAGTATCTTCTTTTTGCCTAAGGTCTAAGTTTACAGTGACTTTTGTTATTATTTTCATTATTCCTGGCTGTCATATTGAAACATTCCCCCCCCCCACAAATTTTAATTGAATGTTCCAGAGGAGAGATCTTTCTAGCATTTAGTTTTGAACTTTTGCTTTATATTGTGACCAATTACAATATGACTAACCACAGAATATACTTTTCTCTTTTTTTAAGCTTCACCCCCAACCAAGAGAATGAAGTTTGAACGTCATATTATTATTATTTTTCATGCAGTTTTAACTTAAATAAGAGAAAAGATTTTTGTAAAGTTCTTTGAAATCCTTTTGACAAGCTTATTTGGGTTCCTTTCCCCTCCTGTTCTATGTATATATTGGGCAGGATTTTCTACAGTCTGTTTTCTCTCCAGTCCTCATGTCAAATCTCTTTATGTAATATAAACCAGTGATCTCCACTGCACGACTGAAAGCCAAATTCTGATAGACTTGGTAGACACCCCTACTCATGCACAGATAGAGGTTAAAAACCCAACTCAACTGGCCCTTAGCAGCTCTCTCATCTGATCCCTCATGACTTTCTTTATCTTTCTGCCAAAGCTGGGACTATTCCTCAGGCTCTGAATGTAGAACACTGCCTTCCACCTTGTAAAAGTAACATGATTGAAGAAGAAACTAGGACTTGTTTTTCCATATTTGAAATGCATGCTGTACAACACCCTCTTGTCTGTTTCTTCCTAGGCTGTTGGTTCTTTTCCATTTTTCTCTTTTCTGGCAATGTCTAAAATATATTTTCCTTTCTGTCACATGCATTTTTCTTCTCTTTATCATTACCATCTCTAAGATTGAAAATACAGATATGATGCCTTCCTCTTCCTAACAAATCTCTCTGCAAACCATTTTGCTCTTTTTGCTCCATTGCTCTGCTCTTCTACCACCAAATTTTTCAAAGAATCATTCATGTTTTTTGCCATGAACTTCTCAACTTCATTCACATACTGATCCACTGAAAATTGGATCTCACTATATTCTAGTCGATGGACTCTATAATATTTAAATATATAAACACAAAAGAGAAAGCTAATGAGTTCAGGAAAGGATTTGAGAACTGGGAATACAACAGTCACAGAAAAAAGTAAAGCTTAAAGTTCAACTTCATCCTTTAGGAAAAAATAAGTATTTCATCTATCTTCTAAGCTAAAATGAACCTAGAAATGCATAGACCTTGTGAAAGCAATAAAAATAAACTTCAGGAGCCAGAACAGTAACACAGCTGGTATGGTGCTTGCCTTGCACAAGGCCATCACTGTATCCAATACGGTCCACCAAACAAAGCCAGAAGTGACCCTTGAACTCTACCACTTATGGCCTCAAAACCTAAATAAATACATGAATAAATCTCAAGGGGTGTTGGGCAGGTGTCATTGTTTAAGCCTGTCTTTGCCATTGACCCCATGTGAGATAATAAGACCAGTGGACAGAGGCTCTGCCTTTCTTCAGGGAACATGGAGCCAACTGTAAGAGAATCTGGCACATGTGAAATGGCTTGCCATCTAACTTAGTGTATTTAAGGGATTGCATTATTGCTAATGTATGCAAAGAAGAAATAGATTTTTCATTTTCCTATATTTATTTTTTCTTCCCTGCCAACCCCATTCCTGTTGGTTCTCTAGTCTAATTTCTCTCTCTAAAATGAGTTTCTTGCTCTTTTTTCCTAGTTAACTCACCCTTTTTCTTTCTTTATGCTTATATTTCTTAAAATCTTCAAGGGTCAGCTTTCAGTTTGGGTGCTGTCCTCAGTGCCAGTGTCTAGTATAGATAGTGTATCTCTAATATAATAAACTGGTGAGTGAGCTCAAACCATTCATTCACAAGCCATGAAATCATCAAGTGACCAGTTATTACATTTGTTGATTCAGCCTAGATTTGAATCTGCCAACTCTTGAGAAACTATTTTGATACGATAATGGTACAAGAAAGGTCTATGTGCTCTCAAAATCCTTACTTTTTCAATTAGTTTTTTTCAGTTACCACTTAAGGAAGGGATGGAACCAAAGGAAAATGAACAGCCGAGATCCTTAGAAGAAAGAAAAAAATCTAGTAGAGGAGAAGAAAAACTTGGTGTTCCACACACAGTAGATAAAACTTACTATTTTTTAAAGCCATTTCTCTACTGTTTCTTGCTCCTTGAAAGATGCATGCTTCCTCCTATTACTCTTCATTGCTACTTGAAATACCTACTGTGGCCTTAGCTTTGGTTCATTGCTTTACTGTATTTACTTATTTAATAACTGAAGATGCTTATAATTTGTGAAAACAAAAACAAAACAAAACTTTCCATAACAACTTAGATAATTAAAGTTAATTACTAGCCTCCTCTTCCAAGAGTTTAAGTCCATTTGTTATTAATTCATTCATGTAGCACTGAAAATAAGTACCAAAGTGCCAATTTTATAGACTGAGAGAGACATTCAAAGGTTTAATGTAAACTTGATTTCCCCATATCAAGAAATAAATACTTTTTGGAGGGTTGGGTCACACCCAGCAGCGCTCAGGGGTTACTTCTGGCTCTATGCTCAGAAAACGCTCCTGGCAGGCACGAGGGACTATATGGGATGCTGGGATTCGAGACACCATCCTTCTGCATGCAAGGCAAATGACTTACCTCCATGCTATTTCTCTGGCCCCAAGAAATAGATACTTAATGGCTACGTCTCTGAACTTTAAAACATTAGTCATTCTAAGAGTGCTTCCTCATCTTCATATAAAAACCTAACAGGAAGCTGGCTATTTGAAAATAGCCCATATTGGGGGTCAAGGAGAAAACTCAAGTGATAGAACATATGCCTAGTTTGTCTGAGGCTCTTAATTCTATCCCAGGTACTAATTGACTCCTAGAGCACCACTGGGTATAATCCTTTGTGATCACACACTGCTGCGAGTGGTCCTATAAAAATTAGTAGTTTCACCTTAAGTTCATGGTGACCTACATCAAATGGTCATTGATATTAATATTAATAATGTATCTATATAAAAAACATCAGTCCACTCAATCTATTACTTACATTGGAGAGATTTTTAAATTTTTGTTGTTTTTTCAGATCAATAGTGTTCAGGCTTTCTCCAGGATCTGTGCTCAGGGATCATTCCTGGTGGTGATGGTGGGGAGGCACACTTAACGTGGGTCGAATACATGCAAAGCAAGTGGTCTACCTGTTGTACTACCTCTCCAGCTTGCTAGAACTGTGATTAAGGACTCAGGGATTAAGTGAATGAACATCTTTTAGCACTGTTTCTTCGCAGTTTTGACTAAGATTCAGAATTACACATTTTAAGCATGTCCTGACTTCCAAAGATATTCGCCTTTTTATCTATTTTATTTCCTAATAAGATTTCCTTCTCATCTATGTGAATTCTCATTGCTAATTTCTATTTTTCATTGTAATTTTTTTGCAGGCCTCACTCACCCCTAGAAAATGTTAAATGTTAGTATTGTGAAAAATCTTACTATTTACCTATAAATAGAAAACATTTCTCTTTTCTATACTAAGAACATGATTCTTCACTCTTCATCCTACTTCACCTTCTTTACTCTTCATCTTACTTATGATTTAGTCCTGTTATGTTTATTTCCTAAGTATTTATGTAATATATCTACAGTCTCTTTCTATTACTGCCATCTAAGTCCAAGCTTCCATCATATGTCTAACCTTCTATTCAGCTATATTCATTTCTCAGTGGTCGTAAGCTAAAGAGCAATTTCCCTACCTAGTGTGCTTCTCAAAGTTCACTGTCATTTGAACTTACCTATCCTTCCATCTCAATGACAATATCTCCTTATGTCCTTTTCTTTCTTCTTTCTTATCAGTCCTGATTCTTTTCATTCTTAGTACTAACCATGTTCTCTCCCATTGCATATACTTAGTATATTCTTTTTTGCTCTCTTCCACTAGTTAATTTTAATTCATTTATTATATTTTAGCTCGAATGCTTATTGCTTTCTCAGAAAAAAATCTTTGTTGATGTCAATGAACAAAATCCTTTTCTCTGTATTCATGGAGCACATACTTCTGTTTCTCTCATAAAAGCATTCAGAATATTCTAATTGTATATGAAACATGTATATATTAATATAATATATCATGTTATATAAGAACAATGTCTATTTTACTAACAATAGTATATATTTCGTCTATATTTTAACCATTTATTTTTAGTAATTTATTTTGACCACTTATTTACAAAGAAATAAATGACTATACAAAGTTATTATTATTATTAAAAACAAGAAGATGTATTATCCTAGGAGAGTAACAATATTGATGCAGTAAGTCAGAATTCAAGGTCACTATTTAATAGTAAACTTTTTCCCCTTCCTATGATAAAATCATTTGAGAAGTAGGCACAGGAGAGATTGATGTTTATTATTATATCAACTTAATAACAAATAGCTGAATTGGAGAGCCATACCAATGTGACTAATAGTCACCAATGGGCTTCCTAATATGTGACCTTGGATTTGAATTTGTCCATTCACACTGCTGGATCACTTTTGAAGGGACAAATCAAAACTTGTGAAGTGTACCACATGAATTATTTGGAAAATAATCTGCTTCCCCAGAGATAGAAACAAGGAATAATTTGGGTGGATAATTCCCAAACCTCCTTTGAACTTTTCACCTGGAAACTTATTCTTTTCATGAAAAGAAATCATTAAAGGTAGAAAGAAGGCCCAGGAATATTGCTTTAGTGTAAGTCTTCTTAAGAAAATATAAGGGTGAGAAAGGAATTTTTCCTTAAAATTAAGTTAGAATGTAAATATTAGTGGAATTATATTAATTCCCATAGTTGGTTATTATAAATACTATGTTCTCCTTCCTTATTCTTCCCCAGTTAGTAGCATCCAACATTCTTTTATTTTTTAATCTCAGTTAGTGGGATTAATGTCCCCTTTTTATTGTTTCCTTTCTTTTATCTTGCTCTTTTCCACTATTTAATTGATTATTATGGTCATGAATTAACACTTTAAAATTTGTTATTAAAACAGTTAATCTTATCATAAATGGAGTATACCTAGGAACTATGAATATAATGTTAATTCCCTGAATATTTCTTTTCTATGAACTACCTGCTCCTTAACCATTCAAAGCATTTTCTTTGATGTTGTATTCATGCATTATGGAGGACTAGAAGTCATGAAGTTGGTTATACAAATAAAGAATGCCTTAAATGTAAAGTAATAGCATTGCCCAGCAAACAGAGGCTTAAATATGAGCATAGTTATCTCATATACAGGAATCCAAAATGTAGTTTGTTTTGACATTGTGGTTCTATGAAGACACCAAGAATCCAAGTGCTTCCTCTTTTATTTACCAACTTTGTACAGTGACTTTTCATTCTTAGGCATGTTCTTTCATGATTGCAATATGATCAATATTGTCCCAAACATTCTAATCATACTCAAGACAGAAAGAAGTAAAAGATTAAACATTGAGGAGCTTTCTTTTCAAACTCTATGCCCTTTACCAGAAAACAAAACCTTTCTTTGAGATATCTGATATAATTACAAGTACAGTCCCAGATAATGAATGAAAGTTGTTATGTTGGGAGTGTGAATAACTATGATTAGCCAAGCCTTATTACTTAACTGTTGGAGCTGGGCATAATATTGTACTGGGTAAAATAGAAGTTCATTTGTAAGGAATAAAGAGAATAAATGAAGGTGCAATTAGCAATGTGGCTTTCGTCATATGCCTTATTCAAACTTATTCCTTAAGCTGCTTTTAATAATATAACAAATATCTTCAATTCTCTTTAGGAACAGTAAGTAGATAAATGGTAGGGTTAAATTATCTAGTCATAATAATAAGATCATTAGAGTTTTTAAATCTTTACTAATCATGAAAATATTACATAGTAAGACCAAGGTTGTAGAGCATATGTCTACATATGTAAGGCTCTGGGTTTGATCCTGCACTGTCAACTGTATCCTTGATGGCACAGCATGCAATGTATACTGTAAAGAATTTAAAAGGAAGAGTAGAGCAGAGGATCAGAGCCAAAGCTATGCTGAAGAATATGTCTGGGATAAAAAAGGTTCTGACTAAGGAAAGAAAGAGAAAGATGAAACAACATGGAGGACTGGGTACCTGGTTGAATAGTTTTGGTTCATTATCTGGGTATAGAGAGGCCACACAACTATTAATGAGTAATGATACAATGAAGGCAGTCATTCAGAAAGATCAACTTAATAATAGAAAGCCAAATAGACTGAAAGGGGAGCTACAAGTTGGGATGCAATTGCAGCATCTACAAGGAAACACAGCCTCTATGATACCACAATTATTAACAATACAAATAGAGAAGAATCAATTAAGTGTATTCCCTAATAAAAATAGTAGAGAAGATGGTGAAACAATATCCACTAAGTGGCATTTTTCAAACATTTAATCACCACATGATATACTGCAAGTTCTCACCTGATTAATAAAATAGTTGATTTTAAATAATACAAGACATTATGAAGGGTTCCAGTAATAGTAATTTTAAAAAATCTCAAATCTTCTGTAGTTGGTAATCTTGGTTTTTGTACGGATCCTAGGACAAAGCCTAGGATAGTCATTCATTATGTTTCTGAAGTTCTGCTCAGTTGCAGTTGTCTCAGTCAGTCCTCTGGAATTAGAGATCTTGGTTATTGTACAGATCATAGGGCCAAGCCTAGACTAGGGTAATTTTTATTGGTTCCAGAATAAATTCTGTCCTGTCATTGTTGTCACAGTCAGTCTTCTGTAGTTAGCAATCTTGGCTTTTGCACAGATCAAAGGATGATGTGACCAAGACCAGCAACTAAATAAGACTGATTAAAACAACAGTGATGCAACAGAACTGCTAGAACCATAAAGAAAGACTCCATCCTAGGCTCCATCCTATGACCTGTGCAGATACCAAGATCTCTAATTACAGAGTCCTGATTTTATCATCCATGAATGAGCAGAAAGTTTCCAGACACCACAAAAGGATCTAGGGTAGAGTAAAGGAGCATGTACGAAGACTAGAGTTATTCCCATGACAGTATACTTCATGGGCAGAGAAACCCTGTATCTCTTAGGCCAATATTTACTGTGCCTATGCAAAAAAAAAAAAAAAAGAAGCACAAATTAATTTTTTGTTATTGTTGTTGTTGCTTTGTTATTTTGTGTGTGTGTTTTGTTTTGTTTTTATTTTGGGACTGGTGTGTGTGTGTGTGTGTGTGTGTGTGTGTGTGTGTGCGCTTTGTTCTGTTTTTATTTCAGGACCATGGTTATTGTTTGGTTATAGTCTTTATTGCTGTGATGCTTTTCGGGTTTTTTGTTAGATTTTTTGTATTGTTATGTTTTTATTCCTTTTTCCCTTTCTTCTCTTAAATTGATATTTATAGTCTCTAGAAGAACTCCTCCAATTTTTTTGCTTGTTTGATTTTTGCCACCCCCCCTTTTTTTCCCTTTAAACAGAACTACATAACTTGAACCATCTTGTTCTGCCTCACAAATTGAGGGGGAAATAATGGAGGGTACCAAGACAAAACAGTCATATGAATATTGAGTAGAAATAAAAAATGATCAGACTTAAACACCAAATCCAAAGCCAACGACAACAGAATTGAAATCCAATCTACAACAAGCTAGACACAGAGGGGACCACTTATACTAGCAGCCTAGGGAGCAACAGAGGGGGATATGGAATGCATGATGGGAACAGGGTGGAGGGAGGACAACATTGGTAGTGGGAATGCCCCTGATTCAATGTCACTATGAACCTAAACTATTACTGTGAATGATTTGTAATCCACGTTGGTCAAAATAAAAATTATTTAATAAATAAATAAATCTCAAATCATTGCTCTCCTATATAGTTGCTCATGGTCTAGTGTTACATAAATGGGATACAGGCATTTCCAAAAATGAAAAGTCATTATATGAAGAGGAAGAATGGGGATTCTTCCAACACTCAACAAGGCAAATCTAGGAGAATATATTTTATATGAGGTAGGAGAAGGAAGAAGCAGAGAACTTACCTACTCGGGGCTATGTGGACTTGGCAAGGAATTCAAGCTTCTGGAAGCTTTTCTTGATTTTGATACCACACTGTAAAAATTCTGACCCAGAATAGCCTTTTCCACCAAATATTTGACTCTAAGTTTACCTAATGCCCTAAGATCAGTGGCAGAACCAACTTTTTGAGATGCCCACTCTCTTTCTGTGAGGCCGTTAGTTGTATGCTGTAGCCCAAAGCGTTCTTAATGCTACTCTCCTTCTGCTGCTGAATTTCTGCCACAACTCTAAGGAAATGGAGCAAAGAGCACTCCCCAGAGATCTGTTAAGTGCATAAATAAATTAGTTACAGACACCTCTGCTTTTCCTATTACAGTGTAATGAGTAAGTCATGAGCTCTGGGGCTAGATCGCTGCCTTTAGGTTGTCACTCTGCCACTTAGCTGCTCAGTGACCTGAGGCTTCCTTATGCTAGAGCCTTCTCATCTATAAAATAATAGTTCATTCTCTTTGGATATGTTGTGAAGATTCAATGAGAACGTGACTGCTAAAGTGCTCAGCTCAATGGCTGCTGTAGGATTAGCACCAATAATTGTGAGACACCATATTTCTTTTAACAGATGAGGAAACAGTAATCCATAAAAACTAGAGAAATTGCCTGAGGTCATATAGACCAATGCTATACATGCTAATTTCCTGGACACAGCTATTCTGAGCAGTGCATCAGCATGTCAGCAAATATTTATTAAATGACCACGAGTTTTGAACAAACATTCAGAATTCATACTCAAGAATGGACTTAATTTCTACTTTCATGAAATTTTCCAGCTGCACATAAGGGTAGATTGCTTTCAGATTAAAAAGAAGGCTCTGTGGTATTGTTCAAAGGCAACTCAGCCAATGTAGGTCAATTAGCAATTGGGATAAACACAACACAACAGCTTTGTATTAGACCATGTTTTGTCTTCCTAGAGAATGAACTCATCCAAACCTTTTCCTTTATAAATCCTTTGTCAATAAGATAGCACCCCCTTTACAAGAACCAGATCCTTAACTAAGATGTCTCAAACCACATCTAGTTTCCTGGCTTTGAGTGTGTCAAGACTTTTTCTTATCACCCAGTAATCTTTAAAAATATTCTGTAATAGAGATGCAAACTCCCTTTCTTAATCTTTAGGTCAATAGAAATAGACAGACGGTAATAAGGATGCTAGAATATCCTGGTGGTCCATCTGCATGTGTCTTTTTTTTTTTGTGAAACATAAGCCTCCACTTCTCTCAAATATCCATCTCAAATATCCATTTTTTATGATTGACAATGATTTTTTTTCAAAGCATATCTCCTCAAAAGAAATCACATTTCTCACACAGTTCTGCAGTATATTTAAAATTTTCCAAATGTGTGGACTTTCTATGAATGTGGTCTCAGTTGAGGAAAAGTTTTGCACAAGTTGAGGAAGAGTGTATTTGGCAATTTTATTCCATGATGCAAAGACCCAGCTCAACAAGATGCCATAGAGCAGCATACACTACCTGCCAGGTGCTGTGTAAGTGGCTTTTACCAAAGGGCAATCCACCAAAGAGTCTGACTGGAGAAAAAGAGACACAATGGAGACATAGAAGAAACACCTGTTCGCACCTTTGGGAAAGCAATAACCTTGTTGGCCTCTGAGAAGTGATACATGCCAGCCATTCCCGTCAATGGTTACACCATGGTTGGAAACATGTTCTTCCACTGAGCCTTTCTCCAGGTTGCCAAGAGCCTGCACCTGACAAGCAACCAGAGATGAGGCCTCCCAATAGAGAGAGAGAGAGAAAGGAAAATAGTGAGTCTGCTTTGAGAATAATCACAGCCCTACTAGTTCTTTGAGAACCAGGACCTAGTAAACCAGAGATATCTGCAAACAATAGAAGATGAGATCAAATTCTGTCCCCATAGGCTTTATTTAAGGTCTAAAGGTCTCCCAGCATTCTGATTCTGCAGTCCTCTACTAGTATTGGCTTTGTAAGAAAAAATTGCATTTGAGAAAAATGGTCACAATAAAATCAGAATGTGTGCCTTGAAGGAAGAATCACACAAATAAATACTGCTAAAGTTCCAAATATATAGTTCATAAAGCACAAAGGATTTTTGTACCATGGCTAAGGTTCAACATTGATCATCATTAAATGATGATCAGTAACAAATCAACATGTGACATTAACCAGAAGAGCTATTGGTTGTTAAAAGAATCTTTAAAATCCCAGGAAACTGACATTGATGAGCAAATAGTTTAAGTTAGAGCATCACTCAAAGGAAATGAGCAATAGCTTTATTAAAGTTCTAACAACATTTTAATTTATAATCCATAACCATATGCAATCCCCCTCCAAAATAATGTTAACTATTAAAAGTAAGTTTAATAAATGAACATTTATTAATGTTTTCTCTAGTTTGCCTGGAATTGTGCCATGAAAATAGCATTCTGTGGCTTTTATAATACTGAATTCTTTTTTTAAAAATCTTTACTTAAACACCATAATTACAAGCATGTTTGTAGTTGGTTTCAGTCATAAACAGAATACCCCCCTTCACCAATGCAACATTTCCACTACCAATGACCCCTCCCTCACCCCTGCCTATATTCCTAACAGGCATTCTACTTCTCTCATTCTTTAACATTGTCATGCAATTTGTTAGTGTATTCACTCTTTGTGGTGAGCTTCAAATTGCATGTGCCAGTCATTGTTCCAAGACTTATATGTATGTTCCAAGACTTATATGATTATATGTATTAACTTACTCCTATAAAATATCTGATGTGAAAAGAACAACTACTTTTACATTTTACATGTATGTAAACTAGGACACAACACAAGGTTAAGCCATTTCTCCAGGTTTGTAATCTAATTAAAAGACCGTAAAAATGGGGCTGAAGAGATGGGACAGTGGTAGGGCATTTGCCTTGCATGCGACCAATCCGAGACAGACCAGGTTCAATTCACAGCATCCCATATGGTTCCCCGAGCCTGCCAGGAGTTATTTCTGAGTGCAGAGCCAGGATTAATTCCTGAGCATCACCAGGAGTGGCCCAAAAACCGATCAATCAATAAACTGTTTAAAAAAAAAAGATCATCAAAATTCCAACAATGTAGTTTGCTCCAATGTTTATGTTCTATTTTTTTTGGCCACACCCAGCTATCTTCAGGGGTTACTCTTGGCTCTTTACTCAGAAATTGCTCCTGGCTCAGGGGACCATATGGGATGCTGGGGATCGAATCCGCATCCATCACGGGTCAGCTGCGTGCAAGGCAAATGCCCTATTGCTGTGCTTCCACTCCGGCCTCTTACATTTTAACTCATCAGTTAATCTTAAAAATACTGCTATAAATATATATATGCATCTTTATTTTTATAAGAAATGAAATTAGGATTGAGTATTGATACAATTTAATAACACAGCCACAAAGTGGCTTCTGGCACCAAAGCCTAAGAGCTAAAGACTGTTATTTTCTGTATATTGTGGTTCATTAATCATAACTATGTAATTTTTATTCTTTAAATATCAAGTCAAAATATTGGAATGATTATTTAATACAAGATATTGTGATTGAAAAGTATATGTCTTTTCCTTCTGAGAGTTAAATTCCAGTTTTGGAGGTGTGCTGATGTTGAAATTGTCACTCACTACATAGAAATGCTAAAAGAAGACTTTTTTTATTGTCTTTGTTTTTATTTTTTGGTTGCTAGCTATAATTATAGTGCAGAGAATAATATTGACAGTGTATTATTCTCAATTATTGTGACCTATTCTCAGTAGGTCTTTTTTTTTTTGGGGGGGGGTCACACCCAGCAGTGCTCAGGGGTTACTCCTGGATCTACGTTTAGAAATCACTCCTGGCAGGCTTGGGGGACCATATGGGATGCCGGGATTTGAACCACTGTCTTTCTGCATGCAAGGCAAACACTTTACCTCCATGCTATCTCTCCAGCCCCTAGTAAGTCTTGATGATCAAACGGTCTTTTGATTGATGTTAAGTGTCAAAAACCTCTAAATTTGCCATTGTCAGCAGAAGGTCCTTCCGTATCTCCCCATACTGGTCTTTATGTTTATGGCTATTGGACATTACTAAGTTCTTTTAAGAAGACATCATTTCTTGAAGTGAAAGTATTCAAGGACCACAAGAATTGTATTGAGAGACATTAATAAAATATTTAAGGTAACTAGGTATCATACTGGTAACCTTAGAAAATCAGGAGGGATGGCAAGGGAAAATGGGAACATTGGTGGTGGGAAATGTGTACTGGTGAAAAGCTGGATGTTGAACATTGTTTTTTGGTCTTTTTTTGGTGGGGGGCACATCCAGTGGTTTTCAGGGGTTAATCCTGGCTCTGCGCTTAGATATCACTCCTGGCGAGGGGAACCATATGGGATGCCGGGGATCGAACCAGGTCCATCCTGGATCTGCTGTGTGCAAGGCAAAAGGCCTACTGCTGTGCTATTGCTCCAGCCCCTGGATGCTGCACATTGTATGACTGAAACTCAATCATGAACAACTTTGCAACTGTACCTCATAATGATTCAACTAAAATTTTATTTTTAAAAATAAAAATGAAAAAATATATAGTCCTCTGGAAACTCTCAGGTACTGAATCTCCAAGCACTCAGTTTCTATTTCTTGGTGTCTCTAATATTATGTGAAGAAAATAAAATCCTTCACTAGAATTATGAAGATAAAATAAATGATTCATATAAAAATAGTGCCAGTATGGTTGATGCTCAATGTATAGCTAGTGCTGTTATTTCTTCTTCCTCTCCACTTTTACTCTTCTCCATGTTTGTCTTTCTCTTTCATAAAAATTTTATTATCATTATATTTAAATTCTGGTTCACTGTTTTATACACATTTGCTCTACCTTGAGTTGCTAATATACTAGTTGTGTACAAATCTTTTATAAGTAGAAACTTTCGTCAACTCTTAGTATATATGGCGAGCATTTAACTAAGAAATATTTTTAAAGTCTACTCTAAGTAATAATTCACCAAAAGACTATTTTGACTATATTTCATCCCACCCAAGTAAAATATATGGATAAAATAATCTTCTAAATTATATTTATTTTGTAGGACTATGGTCTTTAAATACAGAGAAATTGAAACTTGTCAAAAAGTAAAAATAAAATTTAATGGTCTGCCTTTCATTTACAGCTTTATAGTTCTTTTGAATATTCTGAAATCAGAAAAAAATTAACTGAGAAAGTATTTGTTTTGTTGGCATTGTTGAGCTTGTTGATGCATTCTCAACAAGGAATTAGATAAAGTTATATTCATACACAGAATTTATCAAGTTGCTTTTTAAGATGTGTGAACATGTGTTCAAATATGACTGCTATTAGTGTTCTAGTTTGTTACTATTGTTGTTTTGAGACCATACCCAGTAGTACTGAGAGATTACTCCTAATGAGGCACCAGGGCCCTTTTGTAATACTAGGGACTGAAGCTGGGTTGGCTGTATGTAAGTCAGTTAGTAAAAAAATATCTTTCTCTCTAGCCCATGCTATTAGGGTTTGCACTAGGGATTTGTTCTTGAACACCACTTACAAAAGTCTTTTTCTTTACTGAAAAACCTCTGGTTCTTAATGACTTACATTAATTTTAGCTATTACTTCATCATCCCCCTTACCCATGACTACAGACTACTCTAACCACAAACCATTATTTTACATCATGAAGAATGTTTTCTATCATCACACCTGTGGTATGAGGCTTTAATATTATGGTGATGTGATAACACCTGAGCAGATGCCATTAGCTTGTGTCAATACTAGAAAAAATGGAGCTGGACAATTGTAGTTCTACTATTTTCCAAATTGTCTTCCATAAAGGACTATGATAGTGGAGTCTCAATCTAAGGAAATATCTTTGAGGGGTTAGGTACAGTGCAGCTTCTGGTGACAGAAAGCCTGAGGAGAATCTAAGAACTCTTTAATAGGTCAGATTGATCTTATAGGTACAGTTTAATAAGGATTTAAAAAAAGGAGAGGAAGATATTAGCTCTTTATAGCCATAGAAATGAATTACCCCAAAATTTAGTGGCTTAGGGAACAAGGAAGTCAGAATTAGAGTCTGGCAATACTGACATGAGTATACTTGCATATGAAGAGTGAGGCCCTCATTATATTTTGTAGAATAGCTGGCCTCATTCACTTTCTGGATCTGTAAAACAAACATGGATGAAAATTTAATTCAGAATGATAGGAGCTGCTCTGTTGAACAGTTTTAGCTCTGGCTTTCATCTTTTCTTTTCTTTCCTCCTTTCTTTCTTCTTTATTCTTTCCTCCTTTCTTCTTTATTCTTTCCTCCTTTCCTTCTTTCCTCCTTTCTTTCTTTTTCTTTCTTTCTTTCTTTCTTTCTTTCTTTCTTTCTTTCTTTCTTTCTTTCTTTCTTTCTTTCTTTCTTTCTTTCTTTCTTTCTTTCTTTCTTTCTTTCTTTCTTTCTTTCTTTCTTTCTTTCTTTCTTTCTTTCTTTCTTTCTTCTTTCTTTCTTTCTTTCTTTCTTTCTTTCTTTCTTTCTTTCTTTCTTTCTTTCTCTTTCTTTCTTTCTTTCTTTCTTTCTTTCTTTCTTTCTTTCTTTCTTTCTTTCTTTCTTTCTTTCTTTCTTTCTTTCTTTCTTTCTTTCTTTCTTTCTTTCTTTCTTTCTTTCTTTCTTTCTTTCTTTCTTCTTTCTTTGCTTTCCTTCCTTCCTTCCTTTCTTCCTTCCTTCCTTCCTTCCTTCCTTCCTTCCTTCCTTCCCTTCCTTCCTTCCTTCCTTCCTTCCTTCCTTCTCTTCTTTCCTTTCTTTCTTCTTTCTTTCTTTCTTTCTTTCTTTCTTTCTTTCTTTCTTTCTTTCTTTCTTTCTTTCTTTCTTTCTTTCTTTCTTTCTTTCTTTCTTTCTTTTCTTTCTTTCTTGTTCTTTCTTTCTTGCTTGCTTTCTTGCTTTCTCTTTCCTTTTTCTTTATTTTTTCCATCCAAATGCCTGAAGGAATGCTCACTGAAGGCTTGACCAGGACTGGAGGTACTACTTTTAAATCAATTCACTCATAAGGCAGGTGAGTCCATGGTAAATCAGGGACCCTCTGTTCTCTCTCCATGAGAGAATAGTTTGCTTACCTGATCTCATCTCTTCCTCAACCTGTTTGAGTGAAACAAAAGGAAGAAAGGTAGAATATTTTTAGATCCATCTTCTAATAATTCAGCCTATTTTTTCTTTTTAAATTGGTACAGACCAATCCGAATGTACTGTGCAAGGTAACTAACTACACAGAGCTTTAGTAAAATACCATTGAGGAAAGGTACGTTGAGGCAGACCATAGGACCAAAAACAGAGAAAAATTGAAAATGGTTTGGTCATAAATACATATGTATAATAACTCATAAGTTACACATGGGAATAAAACTAAAATCACTATAGAAAATTCTAAGAGAGAATTTAGAATGACTGCATCCCTTCACAATGGAATTAGACCTTAGTGAAGAAAATCTTTTCTTCTCCCTTACCTCAGGCCTATTATAATGATTCACCAAAGGCTGGGCACCAGGGCCAATTTTTCTCCTGGCCACTCCACAGCTACTCTGTGTTCCTTCTTTATCTTTGGATAATATGATTCTCAACTCAGTGTCGTATTATATATGTGTATGTTGGGCAGGTAGAGAAGGGAATTATAGATTGGTAGGAGGACTGGACATGAAGATTCCACCCCAGATATAGACTTACCATCAATTAGTCTATATGGAAAGCATACAAGTTCATAGAATCTTAGGTTTGGCTACCAGGGCAGGGCATAAATTGGGTAGTACAGAAAACGTGTTCATTTTTGTCAAAGCTTGATCATTGTACTAGCACATGACTTTGTCTAACAAGCTTACTTCTGGGTAATTTTGGGGACAGTTCAAGGCCTGTATGTTCATATACCACACATAAATCTCACAAAGGTTTTTATCCTTCTAATATTGGTGCATTATTTCTAAACAAAATCCCTTTTGTATTTTTTTTATTCAACACTGACTTCCTTTCCATTATTTGTAGAAGACACCTACAGTTAGTCCTCTGCTGTTTATTTTGTGGTGTATCTCCTTCCCTCAAACAGTGAACTTCTCAGAAATTACATCAAATCTTCAGCTATACCAAGATGCTAAAACTAACACAGAGATCTTCATTTTTTACCCTAAGCTGCAATAATTTTTGTTAATATAAAAAAGTCTGCTTTAAGGACTTCATCCCTACAGATATCTCCAATGCCTGTCCCCAGCTATCCTGACACTTGGGTCTGCTCTTACACCTAGAATAACCCCCTGGCTGACATTCTCCAGAAGGCCTCCATAAACATGGAGGAGATGTGTCTGCTAATTCTGAGATTGTCCATCAGAAGAAAGAGTCAGTATGCATGAGCCTTCACTGCTCTTTGTCCCTGTGCCTTATCATGTCTTGCCAGCAGAGCCTTTGATTTCTGCATCTCACTGGAGGTATCTGGGCTACTTTTTTAGCTTGCATCTCTGTTTGTGAAGATATGTATCTAATTCCACACACAATAAGAGAATAACAACAACATGAATTACAAATGTTATGATGCATTATGCTTTGATTAAATAAGAAATATGATCGGCTCAGTCCAAAAGGATAGAACTAGATAGAAACCCGCCAAGAGAAGAGATGAATGAACAGAACTACAGTGACATCTGCTGGTCCCTCCCATAGAGTTCTTGGTTCAATGTCACCAGAAATGGGTGGTGGATGAATAGATAGATCATGATGATAAAAGAAGCTCCTATTTAAAATGCATCCTCCAAATGTAGTTTATGTAAAGTAATTAAAAAAAATAAGGATTTGGTCCAACACTATGAATACTGTGCATGAGAAGACAAGAATCTTTGGAAGAAGGTGAAAATTATTTACTCATAACAGGAATGTAGAGAGATCTCCATGTCAGCATCATGTGAGCATATGAGTCACCCTCACCCTCACCCTGAAGGACATGGTCATGCCCATCTAGAGAGGAGGGCAAATGTGCAAATCTAAAGGACTCTATGAAGACTGGCTTTTTTTTTTTTTTTTTAACAGACTGGCTTTTTTTCAGATGTTAGGGAGAAGTTCAGGCTCCAGGGAACACAATCACCCTCCCCACTCATGATGCGCAACGTTTTGCAGGATTTCTCTGTAAAGAAACATCTACTGCTGTGATGCTGAGATGCATTAGAAAAACATTAAGATGTAATCAGGCACTCCCTAGGGGCTGGGCTGCAGTGGGATCGATAAACTTGGCCACCCTGTTGGCTTTCGTTTGGGCAAATCTTTAATTATCAATGTTAGCTGCCCTCTTCCAAATTAAAAAAAAAAAGCAAAATCCTGCTCCTTCTTGCACAAAATACTTAAGGCTGCCTCCCTGGAGCTTGAAAAGTTACTGCCTACTGTTCCCATGAGCATTTCTTGGCTGGTGCTTTTTGTAGACAGGGCTGGGTTTTGTGGGGCCCCCAAAGCAGTGTCACAAAGGGAGTGTCATCTGGGCTTGGATAATGACCATTCTATTTTCAATAAAAGACAAACCCACTTGGATATTTTTTCCTCAAATGCCTTCAGTGCCTGGTGTCCACAACAATAGATTAGAATGCTTTTTCCAACACCATGCTTACCAGAAAAATTAGTAGGGACTGTGTTTTTCAGAAATTATCAAAATTATTTTAAATGATGTCTCTTAGCTTAGGGGCCTGTCTGACAAAAGATAAGCCTTGCATTAGGAACAAAGGAACTTTTCACTTTCTGTCTCATGCTTGGGCTGTGGGTTGTTCTGAGTGAGAAGGCCAGGCTGTCATCTTGCTGTGCTGAAAGCATCCTTATCCCACATCTGAATAAAGGACAAAGAGACCCCCATGCAGGCAGCATGTGGGGATGTTCGCATCTAACAATAACCATATATTGTGTGCAAGTACAAGTATGGACAGTCTGCACTTCTTGGAAGCTAAGCTGTGTTACAGCTATCTGGGTTCCTTTTAATGACTCTGAGGAACAATGCATCACCCACAAGTCTAAAGCACATTCGATAAAACATCTTGGACTCAGTGCCTGTGGAATTCATTTTCCAGAGACAGCCACGCTAAGGGATTTGATTTCTAAGTTTTTCTTTCTTTCTCTTTTTGTATTTAGACAGTCAAGCTACTCCCCTCCGCCTGTCTCTCAGCTTTCAGCCCTGATTGAGGCTGTATGATTCATCATTGTTTCAGCAGGTTTTCTACAAGGGAAGATTACTCCACTAATTGATTATTAATTGATTATCATAATAGTCACATTCTATTTGCAGTCATTCCTGAAAGCAAGGTATGCCCAGGGTAGTTTTCAATAGTTAGGGATTTGCAGACCCATAACCAGGCTGGTACATTCCCTAAGGAAACATCCATCTGGCTCTGACAGTGTCACATCCATTATTCCCACAAATAATGCTAAGGGAGGTAGTATCATGTGGAAGGAGAACAGCATTTCCTATAGTTTCTCCCATTTGCACCATGTCAAACACTTCTGTTTTCTGAATGACTGTGGTATGATGACTTTATGAGAAGAATCTTGCTCTACCTTTCTGTGATCCCAGGCACACTGACCCTTGAAGTCATTGGACAGTCCTCTTCCCTGAAACAGGATTTAGTTTATGACACAATCTGTATCATTGTTAAAGGGCCATAATGTCTCCTTTCATGCAGACCTACCTTTGGTTCTTAATCTACCTCAAGGTTTTTCCAGATAGTCATTAGTCCCTTCTGATCCTTGGAATACAGCAGTACCCACTGGTATTTTGAAAGATGATAATCTCAGTTCAGACAATGGGGTGCCCCTATAAGATAAATTTAAATAAACATTAGTTTCCAAGTGGCTGCAAGAAAGGGATTTTGTGGGGGAGGCTAGTGGTGTGCCTGGGTGAAGTATCCTTAAGGATGGAGCTGATTTCTTTCTTGTAGGCATGCCTTTTGGGCCTATTTCAACCATTGCTAAAGGGAACAGACCCGCATGCTGTTACCTAAAGCTTCAGAAAAATAATCTGCTCTCAAAAGAAATACACTCGAACCAGTGTCCACAACACCAGAGAGTCTGATGGGTTCCTTGCCTTTTATTCTTCTATTTTGTTTTCAAAGACAACCTGCAATGTGGGCATTGTCAGCTCAGTTTTATGGCCAAAAACTCTAAAGCCCCATGAAGTGAAAAGGACTTGTCCAAGATCAAACAAGGTTTTTTACAACAGAAATGGATTGACGAAAACAAAAACAAAGAAGACACAGAAGTTAATGATGCAAAGTTTCCAATGAGACAAGGGAGGAAGAACAGACCAAACAGAGGGATGTATTATGATTATCCTCCAATATAGATATGTATACCATAAAGGAGTTCTTAGCCCATTTTCCAAAACCTTCCACATGTCTGTTCTCACAATGAACTCTCTGGAAGATAGAAAGCATGTTTGCTACTCCAAAAGTCTTTTCCCATTCTCAAGCCCTGTGACCCTTTAAATATCTTTTTCTCCCCTGAAGTAGCTCTTAACTTTGACTTACCAGTCAAAATTTAAAACAAGGCAGGATTTTCTTTGGGTTCTAAAAATTCTCATGTCAATTTCTACCAGTTTCCACCCAAGACACTACTTTTTCAGGACAGAGAGAAGTGGAAATGCTCACAAACTAAAAGGAAAAGGAAGAGAGAATGAATATTGGGATAATTCTCAAGACTGGCTTGTGATTTGCTTTACCAAGCACTTGTTTCCTAGTACTTCTCCCTGATTATTTTTTTGGGGGGGGGCACACCCTGCAGAACTCATGGGGTTACTCCTGACTCTGTGCTCAGAAATTGCTCCTGGCAGGGTTGGGGGACCATATGGGATGCCAGAAATTGAACCCGGGTCCATCTCTGGTTGGCAGCATGCAAAGCAATGCCCCACCACTGTGCTATCACTCTAGTCCTTCCCTGATTACTGTTAAACTATTTAAATCCATCTCATGAAGCTTAGCAGCCTGCCATTTCCCCATATATATGCACACAGATGTATATATATAAATATATATATAATTTTTATTGTAACACCATGATTTACCAAGTTCTTCATAATACAGCTGTTTTAAGCATTAAATTAACTTCAAACACCAATCCCACCATCAGTGTAACCTTCCCTTCACCAGTGTCCCCATTTTTCCACCCTCCAATCATAGCTTACCTTCATATAGGCACACATTTACTTTATATTGTATTAACTATTATTAATAAAACATGAAACACTTATGAATTTGCATGTCATTCTTGCACAGGGGCCATGCTAGTCTTCTCTGTATCATTCCAATTTTAGTATATGTGCTGCCAGAGCAAGCACAATTATTTTCATCTTTCCACTTCTACGTTTTCTTCAACTCACATTAGAAAATCCAGTGGCCAATCACCTCATTCCTGTGTCACGAATTCCCCAAAGGGAGGGAAAAGCGAAGTTTCCCAACAATGAAAACAGAGAAAAGGTAAACCAAAAAATCATAAGACAACTCAAAGAGGCCAAGTTTGTTAAGAAATATATAAAGTAGAGATATTTGTTAAGAATAAAACATTTCTTTAATTTATGTATTTAAAGCACTGTGCTTTACATAGTTATTCATAGTTGAACTTTAGACAATATGTTTAACACCAATTCCATCACTGGTGTCCACCTCCCTCCCCCAATGTTCCCAGAGTCCATCCCATACTACTCCCTCCCAGCCTGCCAGCTTAACAGGAGCCTTTTTAAATTTGGTTGATAAAATTCAGGTCTCATTATTTCAATGTGGCTGACTCCATGATTTTGATACTTTTTTTCCATTTTTTCTTTATTAATGCCTTTATTCATACAACTTGATTACAAACATAATTGTAGTTGGGTTTCAGTCATATAAAGAACACCCCCCTTCACTAGTGTGACATTCCCATCACCAATGCCCCAAATCTCCCACCTCCCTACCACCCCACCGCCTGTATTTGAGGTAGGCTTTCTACTTCCCTCATTCATTCACACTGTTATGTTAGTGTTATGTTAGTTGTCAGTGTAGTTATTTCTCTAACTGAACTCACCACTCTTTTCATATTGTGAGCTGGACTTTCCAGCCCTCATCTTTATTGTCTCGGGAATTATTACAAAAATGTCTTTTATTTTTCTTAAAACCCGTAGATGAGTGAGACTATTCTGCGTCTATCTCTCTCCCTCTGACTTATTTAACTCAGCATGATAGATTCCATGTACATCTATGTATAGAAAATTTTTATGACTTCATCTCTCCTAATGGCTACATAATATTTCATTGTGTAAATATATCAACTTTCTTTAGCCATTCTTCTGTTGAAGGGCATCTTGGTTGTTTCCAAAATTTAACTATTGTAAACTATTGCAAGTGGCTAACCAGTTGTGCCAACAACACTTGTTGAAGAGGCTTTCCTTGCTCCATTTAGAATTTCTTTCCCTTTTATCAAAGATTAGTTGATTGTATGTCTGGGGAACATTTTCTGAATGCTCAAGCCTATTACACTGATCTAAGGACCTGTCTTTATTCCAATACCATGCTATTTTGATAACTATTGCTTTGTAATACAGTTAAAATTGTGGAACGTAATGCCTCCCATATTCTTTTTTCCAAAGATTGCTTTAGCTATTCGTGGGTGTTTATTGTTCCAAATGAATTTCAGAAGTATTTGATCCACTTTGAAGAATGTCATGGGTATCTTTAGAAGGATAACAGTAAATCTATACAATGCTTTGGGGAGTATTGCTATTTTAATGATGTTAATCCTGCCATTCCCCGAGCGGGGTATGTGTTTCCATTTCTGTGTGTCCCCTTTTATTTCTTGAAGCAGGGTTTTATAGTTTTATATGTTGTGTTCATGATTTGGATACTTATTTCCATACTTCCTTTAATGTCACTTTAGTACTTGAGTCCCATTTTCCTCATTATTTCACATCTGTCTTTATCTGTTTCCACTGTATTTCTTTCCAGAACAATTTAACATTAGTTAAAAAGTAATGGGCATAGGAAACATATAAAAAGAAGACTATGGAAATTTATTTAAAAGGAGCATGTTAGTACGCAATGAGTAAGGCTCGACATTTATAGAAATAAATTTCTATAAATAGAATTTATAGAGATCTTACTTGTGTTTGAATTACTGTGGTGAAATATCTCTTAATATCCCATTTTTGCACCCTGAACCCAGGTGGGCAAGGTCACTGCCTGAAACCATGTCTGGGGCCCCAGTTGTTTCAGATAGTGGAATATGTATTAGCTCATCACTTCTTTGGTCTTTGAGTTCTCTACTATTCATATAACATTGTATTTCTGAATCTGTAATGCAGCACATCACAGAAAAAAAAATAGAAAAGGAAGATGCTGAAGGGAACATGAAGAGAGAAAAAAGCCAGGAGACTTTGCCAGGAGTTTTCAACTTTTTTATTAAGTTAGAAGAAGCCCCTGAGAAAAGCTGCTTTAGATGCTCAGCTCTTCTGGGCTCCTGGTTGCGGGGAGAAGAAAGAGTGTGATGATTTGAAAGTGGTCGGAAGACACAAGGGACTCAAAGAGATGAGGGGGGAAGTGTCTGTTTCACAGTTACTCTTTTATGTGGGCATTGAGGCTGTGACCGATATTGTCATCATTTACAGGCTATATTTTCTCCAGAAAAGCAAGAGAAATCATGGTCCTATTCTGATTGGATAAAGAAAAGAACTTAACAAGAAAAAACCATCTAATCCTTTTGAAAAATTGGGAAAAAAAATAAACTGATACTTTTTTCAAAGAAGGTGTCCAAGACACATGAAAAAATGCTCTACATCACTAATCATCAGGGAGATGCAAATCAAAACAACAATAAGATACCATCTCTCACCACAGAGACTGGGACACTTCACCAAGAGCAAGAGCAACCATTGCTGATGTGGATGCAGGGAGAAAGGGATTCTCATTCACTGCTGATGGAAATATAGACTGATTCAGCCTTTTGGGAAAAATATGGATATTCCTCAGAAAACTAGAAATTGAACTTTCATATGATTCAGTAATACCATTTCTAAGGATATACCCTAGGAACCCAAAATACCATGCAGAAAAGCCCTCTGCATTCCTATGTTCATTACAGCACTCTTCACAATAGCCAGAATATGGAAAAACCCAATTGCTCAAGAACAGATAAGTGGCTAAAGAAACCATGGCACATCCACACAATGAATACTATGCAGCTATTTGGAAAAATAAAATTATAAAATTTGCTTATACATGGATGAATATGGAGAGTATTATGCTGAGTGAAATGAGTCAGAGGGAGAGTGATAGGCATAGAGTAATCTCACTCATCTGTAGGATATAATAAAAGTAAAAGACAGTATGGTAATAATATCCAGAGACAATAGAGATGAGAGCCAGGTGGACTAGTTCATGGTAGGAAGCTTGCTACATAAAGCAGTAAGTGCAGTTAGGGTAGAGAAGGGTCTACTATGGCAATGATAGTTGAAACTGATCACTCTGGACAAAAACTGGTGCTGAAAGGGGATAAAGAGACAAACCTGGTGCCCCTTTATTAATAATAGTGCAATACACAGTATCAAAAAAAAGGAAATAGAGAGATTTAAAATGCCTGCTCTAAAGCAGGAAATGGGGGGCGTTTTTGGTGAAATTGTGCACTGGTAAAGAGAGATGAAACTCAATCTATGACTCAATCATGAACCATTTTGTAACTACGGTGCATAAATAAAGTAATTAATAAAATAAAAAGCTTTTACCTAAACCCTTTGTCTCATGATTCACAGCATTAAGGAAAGAACTTAGATGCTGAGAGGAAAAGAGTTTCCATTCACATTCCCTTTCAATTTATCTATAAATTTTGGCACTTTTTCTTTCTTTACTGTTTTCTGTATTAGCTATTTACAATGTGGTGATAACAAAAGTCTTAAAGACTCATGCACACATTGGTCAAGAACTCTGTTCAAGAGATCATGGTGCTTGGAACAACAAGGCACTTCTCTGACTTCTTTGAAGTGAAAGAATCTGAGATGCTTGAATGTGTTGAGAGCAACTAGGAGGAAATGAGATAAATAAATAATCTTTTTGGGCTAATTAACTGTCCGAGGAAAATGCACAAGTAGCTTCTCTTAAAAGTCTTTTCATCCCTTACATGCCAAAGGGTTGATAAAAAAGGACAGCTTGTGACTTTCTAACCAATTTTGTGAACATCAAGGAGGGTCTTGTCTCTAAGTTAATCAAATTCAGTACTGACCAAGGTTCCTGGCACATAGATAGACAGATAGAGCCATACATACATACATATAACTTTATGTTTGTATACATATGCATGTGTATATTTATACAAATGTATGCCTATACATGTATTTGGAGAGAGGGAAGAGATATAGGGAGATTGAAGAAATAGCAGCAGGGTTAAAATGGAAGTCTTGCATACAGCTGGTCTGGTTCAATTTTTGGCATCCCATGGTCTCAGAATTGTTGGATGTTACCCTCAACATTGTCCATGTGATCTAGACATCCCACCAAGCCACCACAGGGCCTAAGCAGTAGTATATTCTTAGGTCTTCATATTGGAATGATAGCCCAATTGACCAAAAATCACAAGTGAGGGGGATCAGATCACCTGAGCACTCCTTAGACAGTATTTCTGCTCCCAAATATTTTATATAGTTGAAATCGTAATCCTCAGTATCCCAGAATGTGTCTATTTGGGGGAGATAATATCTCTACAAAAATAATTAAGTTACAATAAGGTAAGTAGGAAGATAGGTTGGGTCCTTATCCAATCTTATTCATGCCCTTATAGGAAGAGAACATTAGAACACAAATACATGAAGGAAGTTCAATAAAGACATTAGAAAACTATAGCAAATTGCAAACCTAAACAGGAAGTCTCAGAAGAAATGACTTTACCAATATCTTATCTTAGTTTCTCAGTATTCAGGATTATGAGACAGTATGGTCAGAAACATAGTAAAGCAGAGAAGACATTGCCTTGCATGCAGTGGACTCGTGGCCGAGCACTACTAGGGGTAATGGGCATGTCCCCCAAAGAAAATAAACAAAACAATTATTAGTACATCTATTTGTTGCTATGTCCCTAAGACTGTGGAATTTTGTTAGTACAGCTAGAGCAAATAAAGTAAAGTACCTATAGAATTACGTGCTAAGAGAAAAAAGACAAATTAATATATAAATTATTATTTGGAAAGCTGAAGTCTATAAACAGTAGAGCAAGAAGTTGACACTATGAAGTGTGGCCATGCATCTGGTTTAGATCTTCTTTCATGATTCAGAAAACTTCAGGTAAGTTGGCAGAATAGAATTTCTTTTGTGAAATTAGGAGAGTTATACTTAATTATATGCTATATATTATATGGAAAAAATTCTAATGTGTACTTGCTATATAAAGATGAATGACATTATCTTGTTCTTAAACTGCCTCCTGGGATTACAATTAAGTAGAGGGAGGTATGTTCCTAGATGAATAATCATTAGCAAGATGTTTTGCCTGTATTAATAGAAATAGGGCCATGTGTTAAATTTGCATCATTCACCTCACTCTTAAAAGGTTACCTTTGGACTAGATCTTAAAATGTAAGTTTATGTGGTATCAAATGAGACAAAAGATGTTCAAAGTAAAAGAAGCATGACCAAGGGCATGGATGCCAACAATAGTTTATCAGGCCCAAAGAGGGAGTAGTGAGGTATAACTGGAGAGCATCCTCATAATTGGTGGCATGTGAGACCAGAATGCTAAATTGATGTCAGTCAGAAATGGTCTTGAGGGGCCGGAGAGATAGCATGGAGGTAAGGCGTTTGCCTTTCATGCAGGAGGTCATCGGTTCGAATTCCGGCGCCCCATATGGTCCCCTGTGCCTGCCAGGAGCAATTTCTGAGCCTGGAGCCAGGAATAACCCCTGAGCACTGCCAGGTGTGACCCAAAAACCAAAAAAAAAAAAAAAAATGGTCTTGAATGGCAGGCAAGCTAACTATGTTTGATTCTATTGTACATTAGGTATAAAAGAGGATTTAAAAAAAGAGTCTAATAGATTTGTCCTGGAGAAGCTTTACTATAAAAATAGTATAGTAAATAAAAGTGATAAAAAATGGAAACAGACATGCTATTGCAATAGTTCTTTTGCTTAATAAAATCTGGAGTGTCTGTAGAATTAAAATAGACAATCTATTGTATCAGAATTTACTCCTTAAATAACAAAACTAATAATTGTGATTATTTTTAAAAGAAAGAAGGTTTAGAGGTCAAAGTCTGTCAATATATATCAATACTAATTAAAATTTCAGGGCATTTGTGAGAAATTAGTTAATATTATAACAAGTACATGATTCCACGTAATTTTCTCAACTGCCAATTCCTTAACACCAAAATTGTTACTCACCATGACAGAGTAGGCAAACAATTTGAAAAGAGTAAAAGGTTTTACTAACATGACTTTTCAAATTACTTATATCCAATTTCACTCTTTATAGTTTTTTCTTTCTGTATAGTTTCTTATTTTATTTGATGACAATAAAAAAAATTGGTGTGCTTAGTTGAATTAATCAAGAGTATAAATGATAACAGTATTGTCATTGAAGTTTCATAACTTTGAAAAAAACATATACTACACTTGATCTTAGCCAAAAGGCCAAGAAGTGATGAAATTTTATAGTTTTGAAAAAAATAAATAACATTACTTTAAACATCTACCGATGCATTTTTCAGTAATTTGCTTCTCTTTTTTGTACTTCTTATTGCACTGCTGAGTAGAGTTATTTGCTACCTCTTTTGTGCCCCAAAAGCCTTTTCTGTGGTCGTGCATGAATCACCCTGCAGGAAGAAATACATATAAAATTCTCTCCATTGCTATAGCACAAGCTTCTGTTTTCCTTTCATAGTATAACAGCACAGGACCTGTTTGGGAACAATGGATGCTAGATATTCAGTCAATGAATTGTTTTCAAGTTATATCCATGATGGATGTGTGTTGCTATTTTAAATTCAAACTGAAAATTGATGAAGTGACATGGATTTCACTTGATGACCTGTTTCATAAAGTGGTTTACTTTTTAATGTAAAAATCACTGTGAATGAACAGACACATGCCAGTTTAACTACACATGCAGAGGCTCTATCTGGTCAATCAGCTCTGGTGAGACCAGCTTACTTTGAATGCAAAATGCCTGATTCATATGTGCATGTTTTGCTCCATTGCCCTAAAGTGGATCACATTTGTTGACTTGACTTACATGGGCCTAGTATGTATGTGTATATATATATATTTCCCATACAGTGTCTCATTAAATAAAGTATAAAGAGGTCTAATGTATATTTTGACACCTGAATAATCTGGTTATCATTTTGATGTGGTAATTGTAATGCCTTTATTCTAGTGACCTAATATACTCAAGTTAGAATACATATAACAACATTTTCAAATCATAGTATGTGCTACAAATAAATAGTAAGTGTTCTTCACTGCTTCTATCAGAGTCAAGACAGTTTCTTGTACATACATAACTAAATTTATTTTTTCCCTGTTATTTTAGTTGACTGATGGTATATAAAGAATGCCAAATACCAGGATTTCTGATGGCTAACAGAAAGCACAGATCCTCAACACACACACACAGACACACACACACACACACACACACACACACACACACACCATATCCTAGTCCTTGAATTTGAATAAAAATCACATATATTTAAAAAGTGACTTCTATTCTTCACTTCCTTACATTATACATAATGTTGAGATATCTTTAAAAAACATTACATTTTAGTAATAGATTACTTTGTTGAGACCTTATCACTTGCAAGTTATCATATTAGATATTTTAAATATGTCACCTATTATCATCACCAAGCTTACAAAGTAATTTTTCTTACATTTACAGATGCAAAAATTAAATTAGTCACTAAATTTTTAAGCTCAGTGGAGTGGAGATGAGAACCTGTAACTCTAGTCTGACTTTAGAAATTGTCCCATACTATTTCAGCCTTTTAAGGATTACCAATTCACTGTCTGCTCTAATTTTAATCTGAAGTTAAACTTCTAAATCCAAAGTTTCCAGAATGAATTGGGAACTCCAGATATGTAGAGCAATGACTAATGTAACACTAATCACTAGTTGTAAGTCCATAGGGGAAAATTCAGAAATAGAAGGGAATAGAAATATTTTTGCACCTGTATAACAATAGCATCAACAATGGCAATAAAGATAATGACATTTAGATAATCGAAAAAATTATATAAACTAATCTTGGTTCAGAAGATAAAATTAATGTGATTGTTGGGCTTGGTGTAGTGATTTCAATATATTCACATGATAGTATACTATAGCCTAGCAAAGATATCTGAGACTTTTCAAGTAATATTCAATGGATTACAAAATGTTGGCTAAATTATTCCAAAGCTATTACAGTGAGACTCACTCTACCATATGGAAAAAGTAGTTAGGGAACAATTAACTTCAACAATGTATATTGTCCCTAGAAACAAAACTGGGTTAAGCCTGAATGCAACCTCTATAAATTAATCAGTATAATGGACAAAGTTTGAAGCCATAGAAACTTGGAGAAATTTAATAAGTAAAAGATACGAAATAATTTACAGAAGATTTAACAACAAATTCTAATAGAGACACACCAAGCACCTTTATTTCCCCTTGATTTGCCATATTTATTGCTGAAGTAAAACAAATGTCTAGTATATATAAAGATTCTAGTGTAGTGAACAAAGATTAGGTAATTGGCACTAAAGTTATTGCAACTGCTCAATAAAAGAAGCCTCATTTATGAAGTATAGGAGATATAAAAGAAGTGAACATATATTGGGAGGAGATGCTTTCATGGCTGTGTGAAACCAACATAGGAAAGTTGCTGATAAATCACCAGCTAGCCTTCAAATGCAAGTAAAAATAAGTATTAATACAGAGCAGTTAAGACCATAAACTAAGTAAATAAAAATTTTACATCATAATAAATGATAGTCACTGAGATAGTCATGCTCACAAAGCAATAACTTCTGGATAAAATACAAGTGATTTGCTGCATACTCAAATGCTAAGTAAATGGGATTGTGAGGAACAGATAAGGAAATTGCCAGAAGAGCAGACTAGGTACTTGCACCACTAGGGATTTAATAAAAGCAACCTTAGTTATAGTTTAAAGGCAATTTCAGAAATGGAGTTCCTGAAGTTCAATTCCAACTTCCCAGGAGTTTGATTTTTGCATTAACTTTCTCTGAGAGGGTTGTACAAAATAAGGAGAGTCAGTCAATACAACCTTCCTAAGGAATTTTTTATCTTTATTTTGAGCTATCTTATTTGTTTAAGTGATTTAATATGTTTTTATAACTTGATTTTTACAATAAATTTCCATTTTTATTCTTAATGCCATAGAGAATATGAGGAGATTAAAGTTCCCAAGCACTGAAATAGTATGTTTATTATAACACAGAATGTCAGAAGTAGAACCAAAATTAGAACACAAGGTTTCTTATTTTTATAACTTTTTATTTTTGTATAATCAGTACACCAAATTTGAAAGTGATCTGAAATGTAAAATACCAGTTGATTATAAGAAAAACATGTCTCCAAGTTGAGAGATACATTTAAATCCCATTAAACTAACTGAAAAATTCATGAGCAATACATGGATAATTTGTTTCTTATTAAAACATTAAACTTGTAGAGAATATTTAGCTGTTCAAATGTCAAGTAACAGGATAGCTATAGTAAGTTAATTAGGTACCAATTCATTGCTAAAGATACTTAATTGACATTTAATAAGCATATTAAATACCAATTAACCAACTATATTTAGTGCTAACTATATTTAGTCAAAGCTGTTTTGTTAATTGCTTGCTCAGTGCCTTAGTATCTATGGTCAATAGATTATAACCCAATTAAATATATACATTAATGTGTTTGCATATATGTCTCCCCAGTGGACAGTGTTGCCTGGATGCTCAAGTGTGGGCTTAGCCATCATCACCCATCTTAGTAAGGGAAATATGATCAAGCAAGCTGCTCCAGCTCATGAAAGATCATGTGTGGAGGGAAAATGAAGATCAATCAGTATGTGATGACAAGTATGCGGCACACTCTTGTCACTGCTGAACTCTGAGACATAAAGAACTTAACAGGTTTTAGAGATGGGGGCAAAGGACTTTGGGGCAGAGCTTACAGCCCTTTAGAAACCTCTTCTGAAAAACTTTCTCAATTCAGTAACAACAGCCACTATATTTCATAAAAACAATTTTTATTACCATCTATAGGAGGGAGGAACATACTGATTGTGATAATTGCCTGCAGGATCTCATGACTTTCCAGGGCTCAAGAGATCATGGCTAGTGTTCTTTTGGACAACTTGCTGAATAACATTGTCAGTCACATGCTGTGGGACTTGTACTGAGAATTCCCATCACAATGTGCTACTGCAGACATGATGCTTGCAGCACTATAGAGAACTATATGAAAGAAATGAAGGTCTGCACACATTAACCTTGGTAACTTTCCCCTCACCCCATGAAGGTATTTAATGTGTCTATAGGTCTTGATGCTGGGAGTCATTCCCAAGTTTTGAATATGCAGATGCTCAGAGCAGTGGTATGACTGTTACTTAGAGGACTGAAGTGCACAACTGCAAATCACTCAGATTTTCCCCAGAGATAGAAAGCACCAAACAAACCTATTCTCAACAGGGTGAGACCGTATCATAAACATTTCCCCAAATAAAAGTTAATTGGTATTTCAGAAGTTAACAAAAGGCTTGCACCAATCTAATCACTGCGCCTATAGACACCAATTCCAAGCACATGAACATTTCATTATGAGAAAAATGTTATCATGTTTTCTTTTCAATCTCTGAAAAAGTCTCACAGAGTCAAGCAGTTACTTTTGGGAGTTTCCAAATTACAAGTATAATATTTCTAAGGGCTGTTTAAAATCCAAAGTCCAGGAAAATCTAAATCAGGATATTGCAGCTATGAGAGAATCAATGAACAGGAAAATCAAAATTATTTCAGGAATATCTTTCTTAGTGTTTTGAATATTAAGAAACCTTGAGACGTTTGTTTGACTTAGATAGTCATAGAGTACTACTGTCCTACTTCTGTAGACATAACTGAAAGAAAACTCCACAGAAAAGCTATAATTCAAATCTAGTAAGACTAGAGGAATAAAAATAAATTACAGCAACATTGTATTTCTAGGTGACTGAATATACAAAGGCATTAACATAGTCAGAGTAATATTTTTAAGTACAAATGATTACACAAGTTATTATAAAATGAAATGTGAGACTATAAACAACATAATGTATTAATGAGACATTGAGTTGCGGAGGGTGCTGAGTCATGGTGACTCAAGTTGACCTATTCTGTCTTTTTTACCTCTACTTGAACAATATTTTACTGTATTTCCTACTAGAGGTTTATCAGAGATTATTATCAGGATTGCATCATTGTGCAGCAGGATAAGTCTCCCTCCTTCAATGGCTACTTTGGGCCCTGATGAGAATTTTTCACATCCTCATGAGACTTGGTGGTGTATTAATATGTAACACTATTTTAAACTGTTTCAAGGTGAGTCAAGTAATACAATGCACCTCATTTGGCTTCTACATTGCATTTTCAATGGAAGAAATTTGTGCACTTTTGCATGTTTTCAGTTAATGAAGTATTACAATATACCTGTGAGCTTTGTTGAGGATGCCATGAAATGGTGGATAACATTAGCATCCAGAGGGAGATAATTATTGCCCTGAATATGTTTGATCAATGAGGGAAAGGAATAGACTGTAAGTGAATTTTACATTCTGCAATTTAAGGTGCTCTTGGGTAAGCCAAACACTCAAGCTAAGGCTAGTAATGAATTAGTTAACACAATAGAAGAAGAGAATCTGACTGTACAGACTGAGCCAGCATTTCAATTTTCAACTCAGTTGGCAGCAGAAGTGAGGCTGACAAGGGTGCTTGGCATATATAATAAATTCTGCAGATATTGTACTATAGCTTTCTAGGTGGTTAGGTCAACCAATAGTTAACATATAGAGTTGAGGTTCAGAATCTAGTTATGGTATTTAAAGGGAGAAAAAAAGAAAGTTGGGGGGTAAAAATACTATAGAAAATTCAATATAATAAATTAAATGGGAGATCATCTGGTTAGAGAGAAATTAATAAAATGAAAATTCATATTTAGTTCTAAAAGTAGGCAATTAGAAATAACTTGAATGAAGTATTTAAAATTGATATGCCTAAAAAAACTTTGGTTGTTGATCAATTTGAATTTATTCCACAGATTAGAACAAAAGGATGAATACAAACTCAGAGAAATGTATGTAAAAGAGTTGAAGAGGATATTTTATGGAGAAAATAATGACATTTAGGAAGAATTAGATATCTATATAAATTTCACTAAATTGAAAAGAGTACAGTTGGGTATAAATGTGAAAAAAATTTTAATCTCAACATGTTCTATGTTGCTCTAAGAAATAAAAGGGGTGAGTTTAATTTGCTGAATACCAAGTGAGGTGTCCTCATTACTGTCACAGAGACATACTATCCACATACTATAGTGAAGACTGCATGTTAGAACTTGCGTTTCATAACCCCTTCCCTTTAAAGTCTTTGTGTGGGGCCAGAGTAATAGCATAGCAGTAGGGCACTCAGCTGACTTACCAGGACGAACCCAGGTTTGATCCCCAGCATCCCATATGGTCCCCTGAGCCTGCCAGAAAAGATTTCTGAGGACAAGCCAGAAATAACCCCTGAGCACTTCCTTGTGTGGCCCCCAAACAAAAAAAACAAAAAGTTTTTATGTGAAGTGCCCAGATATGTTATTGGGGAGGTGACTGGAAATGTAGACATTTAGGTCTCACTCTAGGCCTGTGGGTTCAAGACCCATATTTAATACATTTTTCAGATGAGTCAAGGTTTGTTTGTGCTTAAAAAGCACACACACACATATATAGATAGATATAGATATAGATAGATATACCTGTCTGTCTGTCTGTCTGTCTGTCTGTCTGTCTGTCTGTCTATCTATCTATCTATCTATCTATCTATCTATTTATCTATCGCTAAATCTTACCATGCTGCTTGTAGGTGGAATTTAAACATGCTTAGAGTTGAATCCTGGCTTTACCATTTACTGGGTCATCTTGGTTATATACTTTCATCTCTGAATCTTAATATTGTCAACAAAAATTGGAAATGATGACAGTAGTCGTGTTTTACTTCAAAAAGCTGTATTAGCATGAAATAAAATTACTGTCATTATTAAGTGCCCACCTCTGATACCAGATAGAACGGCTATGTCAATCACAAACTGCAGAACTTTAAGATAAGTCATTTTACTTCATTGGGACCTCGTTTTCTTATCTGTAAAGATAAGTTAAAGATGGTACCCATATAACAAAGTTGCTACTGGATATAAGGACACAATAGATGTAAACCTTTTAAAGATTCCTGATGTCCACACTAAATGTTAGCTAGCATTATTGTCACAGTTGCGATGCCAGGCACACATGCGATTCAATAAATGTTAGCTGTTCTTAGCTGTATTGCTTGTGTATAAAATGACTCATTGTTACAGAAGCATTTGGATTAAAGAAGATGGAGAAGAGCAAATTCAAGAATTAAACAATTATAAGTTGGTGGTTGTACTTGCCTTTAACTCTTAATTGAATAATAAGGCTTTTTGGCAAAATACTTATAACTGCAATAGAATCACTTGCCTAGAAAAGCAAAATGGAAAGCGGAGTAAATTAATTCAACTTACTTAACAAAACAAAACAAAACACCAAAACAACCCCAAACAACAAACTCTCACCTCCTTAGTCCCTCCACAAACTGGAGTCTAGTCGTGATTAAAGTTTTGTCTGCGTAAATTGAATTTTCCTAATTCAATCTATATTTCTTTCAACTCACATTTCTGTGCACACATAAAGCAAACAATCAAAAGCATAGAAAAGGTTAGGAGTGGTCTGACATAGTTTTTTTTTTTTTTTTTTTTTCTTTCTTCTTTAGCCTCTCATGACCTCCCTCCAGGAATCTCAGTTCACACTTGCTTCTCTAGCTAGTCTCTCAAAACCTCACTTGGAAGTCTGGCCCCACTAACCCCTCCTTGTGACCTCGTTTCTGGCTCTGGATCTCCCCATGACCTCTGCACGACCCCTTTCACTCCTCACAGCATCATTGTGGAGCCCTTAGGTCGCCAACGATGATAGCTTCCAATTCCACCACCTCTTACCAGCCTGTGCAACCTTGACATAATTTGCCTGAATCCAGTTCTTGGAGAGAGCCTGATTCAACAAATGAGGAGCTGTATTGTATTTCTTTCTTGCAAGCAAAATGCCTGGGGCAACATCTGTTTGTAGCAACAAGATTGGGAAGTTGTTTTGTGCTTCTTTGTTGCCCATTCTGCTTCTTTCCCGGATGTATTGTCTTCCCCTGAGGGGTCACCTCACAGAATTTTCTCAGCGGTCTGGTATTCCGTGGTGCAAAGAAACTAGTAACTAATTACCATGACTGTAATGCTTGACTTGACCAGCTGTGTCAAAGAAAGGAACCCTCAATCCCCAGTACTGCGGGATCTATAATTCATCTTCCTTAAAAATAAGTCAATATTGGAGCAAAAATGACATTTTAAAAATCATAAAATAAGTAGTCTGGTATTTACCTAAGATGTGCCTTTCTTCTCTGTGTTTTATACAACATGTACTGTATTGTTTATTTTCTTCGGGGCACAATGTGTGCATTCTGAGGGGGGCTCTCCTCTCAACATTGATTCTGGGAAAGGGCGGAAATGAGACCACTGAGAAAAGAGGCTGAGGACAGTGCAAAAAGAACTTCTGATATTCTCCTTTAGTTTGGATCTGGTGAAATGAGATTAGCTTTAAGGATGGAGCACTGTCATTTAGCTTTCTCTTTCTAAAATTGTGCTGTAAATTTTTATTGCTTTACAGATTAAAACCACAAAGCACATGTTAATTAGAAATGGCTCATCAGGGGCAAATATATTTGTAGTGAAGACAGTCATTCCCAACACCACAGAGGTGCCTATGAAGACAGCCCTGGCCACCATCACCAAAAGCAGGAGCAGCGAGCTTTTGGTGTTCCCAGAACTCTGTCTCAAACCCTCAGGAGGTGATACTGTTCTAGATAGAGTTTCATGCATACAATGTTCCAATATCAAATTCTCTACCAATGTGTGCATCTTCCTTTCCTTCCAGTCAAAAAGAGGATTGATTTCACTATCCTTCCAAAGTGTTGGGAAGTAATAGGAAGAGTGTATTTTAAAACCATGGCCTCCCAAGTAGGCTCCAGCCCTCAGTTATGGTTGGTAGAAGTTAGTAGAAGCCCTGTAGAAGTTGAGTACAAACGTTAGGATGAATATTAAGTTTTCTGTAATTGGCAGGCTCCAGCCACTCAGATATAATGGAGGCCAGACCCTGTCTGTGGTTGGAATTTGGTAGAGACTCTCAGGGTTTGATTGCAAGGAAGCCACCAGTGTTCATTGAAAATATTCATTAATAAATTTAGAAGAAGTGGTTGTAATGTGGAGATATAGGCAAGCGATTCTAATAAGCTTGATAAGGACGGACAAATCATTTGGACACTAGTTTGTTAGGAAGGACTGATGAGAAACTTGGATAGATTCAACCGCTGGATTATTGCCCAGTGTCAAAGAATGTAATGCACTTTTATTTTGTTTAACAAAAAACTTATAGCTCATTATTCTAAGTAGTGGGCCAAAAGTAAGAATATCGAGGTAGGGAAAACCAGTTTATTCTTTCATGTATTCTTACAAAAATTTTGCTATTTAATTTTAAGTTCATGCCAGTTGCTGAAGTCATTTTGAAAGTATGTGTGTATGCATGTTTGCATATGTGTGTGTGTGTTGTGTGTGTGTAGCCTACTGCTAAGTAAAGAGTTTCAGTAAAGTTTCAGGTTCCATTATTGTGAGGGGCTAATTAACAGTTTAACCTGAGTAATAAAAATCTCAGTGGGTTCATTCAATGTATGCATGGAATAACTGAATGAAAGGCAGGAAAATTGTATGCCACAAGAAATATTTGTACTTTTAATTCTATAACATAACTTGGAACAATTTGTTGGGAAAGTGATGATTCAAGCAACCTAATAGATTTGGGTAACATATATAAATAATGTCCTCCTAGAGTAGTTGTGACTTAGACATGCAGTAGAAAGATAGGATTTGTGAAATACTTAGCACAATGCCACTTTTAATAAAGATACACTTCACACAGCTCACTTATTAAAAAATCTTTAACAACTGGATTATTGGGGGGAATGTTAGAATAAGTATTATTTATTTATTTTTTAATTTTTTTAATATTATTGTTTTCCTCTGTCACTCATTTGAAGAAAAACTATAGCTATCACTAGAGATCTTTTAATGTACTAAAGGAAAATCAAGATTGAAAACATTCTATTTATAATTCTTTAATTTAATACTTGTATTGTTTTCAAAACACAAAATCTAGTTCATCAAACCCCATTATTGTGTGAAACCTAATAATAGAAGTTAAAATTAATTGTATATTTCTGAAATTCTAGTGGTGGGGGAGCCATACATGCATTAATTTGCTGAATCCTCATGAAGCATAAAAGGAATGTTCTTTTTGCATCCCCATTTCACAATTGCAGAAACATAAATTATATTCTCAATAGTGTGCTGGAGATATGGCTTAGCACTAGAACACTTGCCTTGCATTGTGAGGCTCTGTATTCAATTTCCATCACTGCCAAAAAAGAAAATATCTAATATAGTTACATATCCAAGGATGCATAATCTGGCAGGGCTCAAAATCTAATCTCAGTGCTATTTTTAATTACTTTTATTTCTCCTACCCCTTTCACTTTATTATTGATACTACTTAGATCAGGGGTGGCACACACTTGGCTGTGATGCCTCACACTTTTAATTATGATGATGCTTGCTGAGATATAACATCAAATTTCAGTGCTCATCCAGTTAACCAGTGTTTACCTGTATTTGTACTCTTTCAGTGCAGATACTTTCACATGCTGGCCAGTCATCTGGGGTACTCTTGTTGAGGCATACAAATTATGTTTGTGCTGCTCACTGGGGGTCATTGTGGTGCTCACACATATACTCACCAGAGTTCACACTTCTTGGCCCTGACGCTTATACATCCTTTTAGTAGAAGAGCTTGCTTGGGCCACACCTGTTATTGTGGTGGGAAATAGAAATCACTGTTGTGCCAGGAATCACAAACAGCAATGCTGTCAGAATCACATTTGTATCCTATGGTACACTGGATTATAGATCTTTTGATGAAATGCCTGCAAGGCAAGGCACTTGAAGGCCCTGTACTACTTCCCTGATCCCTAATTCCACTTTAAATGTAACTTCTTAATAGGAATACAACTCCTACACAACCCAGAAATACCACTACTGTGAAGGAATCTATCCCCAAATAGAAAAACATTAATTCAAAGGAATATATGCACAGTATGTTTATAGCCACATTTAGTACACTAGTCAAAATGTGGAAACAACACAGAAATCTAATTAGAAATGAAGGAATCAAGAAATTGTGGTATATTTACACAGTGGCCTACTATGCAGCTCTAGGAAAGAACAAAAGCATGCATTTTGCAAAAACATGAATGGAACAAAATAATATCATGCTAAGTATAGAAAATTGTAAGTACAGAATGATCTCACTCATATGGGAGACCTAAAGAGACACAATAAGGTAGCAACAAAGGGCCAACACAACACAATAGAAGTGTTCCACACAATTGGTGAAGAATTGGTGAGGAAGGATTGAGGATCTTGTGAGAAGGAGGTGGGTAAACTGGTGATGGTTGTGGTGTTGAAATGTTGTGCATAGAAAACCATCAATAATAGTATTATGACACATAATTTCAATAAAAATAAATTAAAAAATAAAGTGACTGTTGTTTCAAACATAGCTCAAAAAAGTTTTTAGAATGAATGAAATATACACTAATTCAAAGAGGGAACTGATTGCTCTGGACAAGAAGTAAGGGTTGAAAGTGGAGAAATTAATAGGCAAGGCAGGCTCCAAAAACAATAGTGCAAATCACAGTGTCAAAAAGGAAAGGTGGCAAGGGAGGGAGAGATAAAGAGAGAGAGATAGTGAAACAATTTGGGTGGGGAATGGGGAGTGGGAGGAAACAGTAGACACTGGTGATGGGAAGGGTGTCATTCACTGGAAGGGTGAATGGTGTACATCATATGACTGAAACCTAACAATGAACAATTTTGTAACTGTGGTGCTTAAATAAAATAATTAAAAATATTTTCAGATAAAATTTAATTTGAGTTCAATTGCACACAGCTGACCCTTGCGCACAGCTGATCCTGGTTTGATCACTGGCATCCCATATGATCACCTGACCCTGCCAAGAATAATGCCTGAGCACATAACCAGAAGAAAACCCTGAGCACTTTCAGCTATGACCAAAACAAACCAACAACAACAACAACAAAAAGCCAAAATTCATAGTGATCAATTACTAGTTAAAACTCAGAAACAATATATTTTCTCGAAAATATCTAATTTATTTCATTAAAATTTTACAAGAATCTTATAGAAAATGAATATTCCCATTTTGTCAATGAGGAAATTGTCCAAATCATTCATGAAATTTCATGTAGCCAGCAAGTAGGACTTGCTTTTTAGCCCATCTTTGGAACAGGCAAATAAATTTCTCCAAGAGCAGCTGTATGAGAAGAAAAATATCTACTCTGTAGATGATCCATTACAATAGTAAAGGTTCAGTGTGACAAGTTAAAGGGATCAGATTTTTAACTTCTAGTAAAGAATAGATTCCAACTAATAAAATCCTAACTACTTGGAATACAACTGGACAGAGTCTTGGTTGTTTTTTAAAAGTATAAAAAAGACTGCTGATGGGGCCAGAGTGATAGTGGCCAACCAAGATTTGATCCTGAGCATCCGATGTGGTCCCTCAAGCCTGCCAGGAGCAATTTCTGAACACAGAGTCAGGAGTAACCCCTGAGTGCTGCTGAGTGTGGCCCCAAAACAAAAACAAACAAAAAAGAGAGAAACTACTAAAACTAACTAAATCACAATTTAACAATTGCAATGAAGGTGCCATAGTGCTCTGAGCAAGCACTAGAGATGTACACAGATCTCTGGCTACTCTGGGTAGAAGGATTACATAGTACAGGTGTCTGTACCTTTTACAATGTATTTTTTCAGTGGACACTAAGGGTCTTTATCATTTTTAAGTTAAATAGTTGGGGGTGGGGACTGAAAGAGATTTCGGGGAACCCTGAAGCACAGTCTAACTTTCCAACAATGAAAGAACCCTGCATTGCCTCTGAAAGTGCCACTTGAGCATAGTCAGTGTAACTCCACAATTATAAAACAAAACAGCAACAGCAGTATATGTATGTTATATATGTATGTATATAGACATATACATATTCTAGTGTTATATCAAAGTAGTTAACACTAGAATTGTACTGTAGCTGTTTTACATGACTGACAAGGTAAAGACATGTAGCCATATTTTTCTTTATTTTTAGGTTTGAGGGCCACATATAACAGTTATTAATGATTAATCCTAGCAGAGCACAGGAGACCAGGCCAAGTCTGGATCAAATCCAGGCTCCTTCATGGAAAGCATAAACTTCATTCACACTGTTGAGCTATCTCTCAGGTCCCACTATTTCTCTTACAGTCCTTTAATGTTTGTACAAATCAAATTTAGTCTATTCTCTATGTGAGCCCCATTATTCTCCAATCCCAAGAAACAACAGTGCATTATTACCATCTCAGACTGATACTAATATAATTCCTAGAGGAGCCAAACATGAAGCAGGATCTCAAAAGAACTTTACCAGAACAGGGTACAGTCTTGGCATAAGAATGCCCCAGACACAAATAGTATATGACACAGAGAGCTTACTCTGAACAAAACCAGGTCCAAAAAGAAGAAACACATTTTCTTTGTGGAAGGAGTTTCTTGTTATGAAGAAACATGTTCTTTTGGCACTTTGGAAGCTATGATATCACTGGCCCTTCCTTTTGGTCTGTATGTTCTCTGCTCATCACTTTCATCTCATTTTCTCCCACATAAATTCTCTTGTACCTTTCTTCAACAACTCTTACATGAGTTTTGGAGTCCAGAATTTTCTGACTTGTTTCTTTGGAGGCGATTTTTAAGATAAAAGAAGGGGAAATGCTGACTTATTAATCCATGTCTATACTAGAAATTTCTAGGGACTCCAGATAAGTGAATCCAGTTAAGCAAATAATTCAACAGAAAGTTGTTGATTCAATGAAAAATAGGACTCATTTTTAATAAACATGTAGATAAGAGCAAACTAGATACTTTAAACTATTTTTCTTTTTTAAAAAATATCTGCTGTATACCCATAGACACCATATGTATTTATTTATTTACTCCTCATACATATTATATATAATCAACAATTATATAATTAGCATAACATATACCCTTAAAATTCAAGATCTCTCCAACTCAAAACAAATTGTCAAATTTAGCTCTTGATCTCCATTTCTCAAATTGGTTTTCCAAATCTTAACCAGTATCACTTTAAGCCATTTACAACTAAGCACACTAGATTAGAAACCCATGCCTTTCACTGATATCACCATTTCACACTTCATCCTTTATCTTAACACTAAAAAATGACTCACTTTTTTTAAACATCATTTAAACATCCTCTAACTCTACCTATTCTCCTCCCCATCCTCCAAATTTATCAAACCAGGAGGAAGCATGAGGTTCCCAGGATTAAACTAGGGGATGTTTATTCCTTCAAAGTGTCTCATTTTCCCAGCCCCCAAAGTTAAGTTGTTAGCCTATATGAGACCAATTGGAAAGCCAAAGACTGACAGAAAGAGCCAGGCACAAAAATGAGGAAGTCAGCACTGTAACACAGGATCATCATGAAGGTTTAAGATCATTTAGAAATATTTCTTTACATAAGAAGTTCAGAGAGAAAGAAAAGTGTGAGTCAAAATGGACAGCAAGGAAACAGAGAGGGAAGGAAACCGGAGGCTGGGATAATCTAATGCACAGGGTTAAAAGGAAGAGTAGAGCTTTTTACAGAGACCTCAGAGAGAGAAAGGAAAAAAAGACCCAGGAGTAAGTGGTCCAATTAATAAGTAAGGAAGGCAAAATAAATCAATGAAGATCTTTCAGCTGAATTGTTCAGCTTTTAAATTAGATTTTTATGGAGAAAAGTAAAACATAAGAAGCCAGAAGTGTGGGGCCAGTGAGATAGAAGTTAAAGCCAACCCAGTTTCTGTTTCTGTACTACATATATTATCCTGAACCTACAGGGTGTGATCCTGACTATAGACCAAGCTCTGGGCACAACAAAGTGAGGGCCAAAAACAAAAGACAACAATAACAAATGTGGAGTAAAAGTTGCTTTGAGCTATAGATGGAAGCAGATGCAAACATGGAGAAGACCCTGTTTACCTGAATAATGGAAATGCAGCCAAAGTAAAGAGTTTAAAGTAAGAGAGATTAGTGGAGAAGTAGTGATTGTTAGCATTTGTGCAACCTGTCTCTCATGTCACCTCCAAGGGAAGAGGGACTGAAACTGAGGAAAATTTGGTAGGACTCATAGTTTATATCACCTTTTATAGATGCTTATTCTATACACTTGGTTATAGAGAACAATGGAAAGGGTTTTATAGAGGAGAGAGGCTTGATCATATTTTGTCATAGAAAAAGAATATTGCTTGTTTTTTTGGTTTTGTTTGTTTTTTTGGAGGGTCACACCCAGCAGCACTTAGGAGTCACTCCTGGCTCTACTCTCAGAATTTGCTCCTGGCAGGCTCGGGGAACTAGATGGGATGCCGGGATTTGAACCACTGTCCTACATGCAAGGCAAATGCCTTACCTCCATGCTATCTCTCTGGTCCCAGCAAAATAACTTTAATAGTGCTAAGAAAATCTGGGTAAAACTAAAGACAGAAATGTCATTAAGGGCTCTATTATAGGTGTAATAAGTGGGGGGGCTTGACCTGTAAAGGACCTAGCATGGACACGAGGAGAAAAGACATGATTTGAGTGACATTTAGAAGATCACGCCAAATGCAGCAGAGAGGCACATTAAAAACAGGTTGGAAATCACCTGACGATTAAGTGGTCATTGGTGATCTTAGCTGGAGAGGTTAATGGAAATTAGTCTGAAGCCAGATTGAGTGTATCTAGAATAAAATAGAAAATTAAAATCCTAAAGTCAAAGTCTGGAGTGAAGTAAGGCAGATAAAATTTATGCCAGAGGGATATTCCTAGTAGATGCTCTGCATCTCCTATGGTAGAAGAGCGCTTACACGAGAAGCAAGTAGAGGTATATTGTAGAGTAGAAAAGAACAGGACAGAGTATGTGATATGGGAGTTGTGTGTGTGTTTGTGTGTGTGTGTGTGTGTGAGAGAGAGAGAGATAGATAGATAGATAGATAGAGAGAGAGAGAGAGAGAGAGAGAGAATGTGTGTGTGTGTGTATGTTCATCTAAGGTGTCTGAGATTTTAAGAAGTTTGCATTCAGTAGCCCCTGGGTATGTTTTGTTTTTGTTTTCATTTTTTTCCTGTAAAGTAGGAGGAGGTAGATAGATCTGCATAGGTGACTGAAAGCTATTGGCTACAAATGAATAAAAGAATTGCTGGACTCTGCCAAGAGCCCAGGGGACACTGTAAGACAGAATGAACAATGAGACCTCTTCTCATATTTGGATACATTTTCTCAAGGACATTCAGAAACCCTGCTGTTGTTCTGGTCTTGCAGCCCCATGGGCTTTTATATTCCAGGAACTACAGCTACCTTCTGCCCTTTTTGGGGTCTGGGGTGATGGGTTATTTGGGGAAAGTCATATCTATGACACATGACCCACCTTCACAGACCTCATGGCTTGGTGCATGAGTATATCTCACATTGAAATTTAAAACCAGAACTAAAAATCCCTTTTGACAACCTTCTTTGGCTTAGACTTTAAAAAGTTATTGGTGATTGTCACTTCTTCTTACTCAGAGAATGGAAGAAAAATGCAGTGAGGTTTTCAGAAGCCTAAAAGAAACTGTAGAAGGTAATTTAGAAGCTGGCTTCAGCTCCTCTTTTGTTCCAGCCTGTTTCTAGATATATCCCTAATGCTTTCTCAGATTGTTTTCTTAAAATGTTATTAAAAACTAAAAAAGTAAAGAAATTTTTCTTAAGTTGACTGTGGAAAAATTTTGTGACTTGCAATGCAAAAATTCCTCGTAAAGGCAGGCTGTTTAATTAATCCACATTGGAAGAGATTTGCAACATACAGCAGGTTGGGCTAAGAGAGAAAGAAGTAGCAGAAGAAAGAATTTAAGAAGTTGGTAGGATTCCCCCTGAAGTCCAAGCTACTTTCATATTTTCATACTCTCAACTTTGGTCATACATCAGAATTACCTGAGGAAGAATTGCTCAATTGTCATATGAGCCCTACTTAGAGTTTTTGTGTTTATAGTACAGGTTTACAGAGGTGATTCAAATGTACTAGTCCAGCCATCATAGTGCCCTAGACTGGAAAAGAAAGAAATGGACTGCCTTTGGGAAGAACAGATGCTGATGGATTGAAAGAGGGAAAAGTTGAAGGAGAAAGTAGATACCAGGCAGAAGGCTAGAGATTGGAGGCTAAACATTTTTGCCTGTCTGTTTATGAACTTCTCAAATGATACCCAGGAGATCTGAAGGCCTTGATGACTGGTGATTCTTAGTCAACCAGGCTAGAGGTACAATAAAGAACCCAAGAATAAGATGCTGTTCGGTTCCTGTGGTGCTGGAAATATCCAGACCATCTTAGCCACATTAGGGGCCTGTAGGGTTCAGCGGGATCATGTAGTGCTAAGAATAAAATCAGGGTCACTTGAATGCAAGGCACATGCCCTAATTTTTGTACAGTTTCCTGGCAGAGACTGGGAGTTTAGGAAGGGATTTCTACTAGATTTAAAAAGATATGAGTAGAGGATACTTTACTGGAGGAAGCATGGACATTACACAGATATAACTCTCCAAGAGAACAAAAGTGCATACAGACTGAATAGTCTGCAAATTGGGGCCTTATAAGTGACCTGGACCTCAGCAGACAGCAGTGAAAATGTAAAAAATTACATGATTACACGGAGCTCACAATCCATTCTTTTCCTATATATTTTCTCAACCTCCCGGAGTTATTCTTTCATGGCATAGCCTTTGAGAAATATTGGAATAGTGACCAAGGCTGTGACCTTGATTTGAACCCCACCTCTAATACTCCCTGCTGGTGTGACTCTCAGCAACCTTCTTAATCGCCCTGAGAAAAGTTTCTCCAGATGTATTACCCAAGTGCTTTATAATGCATAAAAATTAAATAAGAAATATTAAAATAAGTGCTCAATGAATGGTATTTATTATTATTCACTGAAAAGAGTTTCCAAGGTCAAAAATGTATGTTTTGTTGCAAGAGTTGGGAGAGAAGCAGAAAACTAAAAAGAAATGAATATATAAGAGGAGACAAAGAATAGAATGTCTTTATTTTGGAAGTGACTAGAAGGACCAGGTAAGGGCATAAGTGGGTTAAAAACTTTGTCTAAAGCTTCCTAAAGATACTTTGACTTTAGTTTCTGCCTTAGTAAACTATCCCACCCACATGTAGTGCCTTAAGAAAACACAGTTAAACCTTGCAGTTCTGTGGGTCAAAATCTAAAACAAGTCTCATTGGTCTCACTCAAATCAAGGTGTCAGCAAGGCTGTGTTCTCATCTAGAAATTCTAAAGGGAAAATTCTGTCCCTACTTTTTCTTACATTCCTTGGCTTGTGGCCCTCTTACTCCGTGTCCAAAGCCAGCAACCTCGTGTCTTTTGGATCCCTTCTTCCAGCATGTCACAAACCACAGCTGGGAATGATCTTTGCCGTTAAAGATGATATTTGCAGTTTGTGATGACATCAGTTCATCTAGCCAATCCAGTATCATCTATTCTACTCCAGAAATCATCTTAATTACATCTATGAGTCCCTTTTGATATGTCAAAAGACTAGTCCAGGTTCTGGAGTAGGGATTCTAAAGACATTCTAACAAGGGCCATTATTTTGACTGTCACATATTTGGGATAAAGCCTTTGATTGCAACCTGCAGTCAGATTCTTAATGGAATATGAGAAGTAATATTGAAATCCCTCAGGGTTTCACATGAAAGGGAAATGCAAAGTGGTTTTGATGCCATATTCTGTTCTGTCCTGGGCAGCAGACAGCTGGGATAGGAAAGAAAAATGCGGGGGCCGGAGAGATAGCATGGAAGTAAGGCGCTTGCCTTTCATACAGAAGGATGGTGGTTTGAATCCCGGCATCCCACATGCTCCCCTGAGCCTGCCAGTGGCGATTTCTGAGCATAGAACCAGAAGTAACCCCTGAGCACTGCTGGGTGTGACCCAAAAACAAAACAAAACAAAAAAAAACAAAACAAAAAAAAAAGGAAAGAAAAATGCACGAGTCTCAATTCTGGTGGTTTTTTTTTTGTCCCCCAATTCACAATACAGACTAGGCAAAGGGCCTGAGGTGTATATGTGGTGCATTTACTGTACCTCCTCTTTCTATACAGTCAGTGTAAAGAACACAGCCTGTGGTAAGAATTGGGAGGCCTTATCTTTTATTTTATTTTTGATTTAAAAAAAATATATATGGCTTACAACTTACATTTGAACTTGTCAGAGCTGAGATAATGCTGAAAGTATGCATAGATTAGCTCCTGACCTCGTTTGAATCTGCTCCTCAAGAGGTGCCATAAGCTCCTCTGAGAGCTACATTTCCACAAACATGCTATTGCTGTAAAGATAACTATCCTCCTTCCCTCGCTACCTTACTCTCGCCCAAGTCTCATTAAATGTGTCTTCAGAGGTACACAGAAATAGTACAGGGGTTAAAAAAAACTTGCCTCATATAAAACCAGCACTGGTTCAACCTATGCCAATACATATGGTTCACTAATCACTGCCAGGAATGATCCCTGAGAACAGAGCCAGGAGTGAGCCCTGAGAAATGCTGAGTCAGGCTCAAAACAACAACAACAACAAACCAAAACAAATAAAATGTCTTTAATATTTGTTATTTAAAAAGGATCATAATAGACTATTAATATATAGCAAAGAAAATATGGGATTAATGTATTTTCCCCAGAAGCATTGGCATTTTAATAAGGAATCATATCTTGACTCAAGAGTAAATTGCTCCTGGTGGGTTTCTAGTAGCCAGACACAAGCTAGAAAGTATAGACACACTTAGACACACCTGAGACTCAGGTGTGCAGATGGCACCTACTCCTGAGAAGACCCTCTCCTGATAAAAGTTACTTACTCCATTTCTGTGCCTGCTCCTCATAATGACTTTGATTTCTGTTTGTGAATTCCAACTGTTTCTCTCCCAGCAGGTTCTGACTTGCTGTTGAATTTCACACCAGAACCCCCTCACTTCCACTTCTCATGGCCCTGATTTAGGAAACCAATCCTGGCCAACTTCCTGTCAAATCTCCCCAGAGACAACTGTAGTCAAGGAGGCCAGGCACAAGCATTACGTTAAACCAGACCTGACACCTACCTGAAAGTGTGTGGAGGAAGGAGGGAGAGGTGGAGATTGGCAGTTGAGGTCTTAGAAGGCTTAATAACTACTCTCCATATTTAACTTTTATGATTCTGCAATCTTTGAAACATTAATAACCTATTTGATGACATCTGAGATCCCCACCCTTCAGCTCTAGGAATCACAATGCTTAAGAGAGACCTTGCAGAGAATTGGCAAGCCAATTTCTGTTCTTTTCTTTATGACTTTGCACTCCGGCTTCTGTCAGCCACAGGGAAAGCTTTTCTATTGCATAGACAAGTTTCCTCTCATTGATTGGAACCTTTTAACCGGGCATCTGGCCTTATCATTCCCCAGCACAGCAGTGGACTTGCTGACAGCCAAGAAGTATTCTGATGGTCAGCATACCCAGTCAAACCAACCCCTGATTGCCTCCTTTATTGCTCTGAGGGCCAAGAACTTTCAGGATTGAAGATCACCTCTTCACAAAGCAAAACAATCATCTCCATCTCCGATCATGGAGTCAGACTTGCCCGTATTCTTTTCGCTAAAACATGCCCCCAAAGATCCTTGACTATAAACCTAACCTTTGAGGTAGCTCTTTGAATGCTTTATGAAAACAAATAAAATAACAGGAGATGGTAAAAAAATACAATGACAAAAACTGTCTGTGCTGTTTTCGATATGCAGGTAGAGTATTGGTGGATAGAATGTGTTCCTTCCACTATTCCACTATTAGAAGAGCACTTCCACTATTTACTGAGTTCTCACTTCCTGATACAGTCAGCGAAGCTACACATGCCAGATGATGACTTAGATTCTTATCTCTACCAGTAAATAAAAAGAATTCTCACCAAAGAAAAGAAAACACGATGAAATAAAATGTAAAATTACCCCTGAGCCCTGCAGGGTGTGACCCCCCAAAATGTAAAAATCAGAAAGGACAATTTCTTCTTTTTTTTTGTCTTTGTTTTTTTTGTTTTTGTTTTTGGGTCACACCCGGTTAGCATTCAGGGGTTACTACTGGCTCTATGCTCAGAAATCGCTCCTGGCAGGCTCAGGGGACCATATGGGATGCCGGGATTCCAAGCACCGATCTTCTGCTTGCAAAGCAAACGCCTTACCTCCATGCTATCTATCCAGCTCCCGACAATTTCTGAAATAAATAAAACAATGAGAAAAAATTCGCTACTAAAATAAAATTTAATAAGCTCATGGCAATAAAAGCACCTACCTTTTTAGTGAGAAATTATGAGTTTGATCCGTGGGGCAACCAATATGTACTGGGCATAATGCTGACTGGTCTATTGTTCATGATTCCCCATGCGTCCACAGAATCTTTCTCTCTATGACTAATTTACTCATAATAGAAAGTTTGTACTTTAGAACCATCAGTATCAATTGTTTTGTCTCCCTTTACTTTCTCACTATAGCCACCACCGATTTTTGGTGTAATTATGAGTTCATTTTAAATTGTTTGGCATATGAGTGAGAATATACAATATTTCTCTTTCTTTGACTTTCTTTAGTCTAATGCCATCAAGACACTATGCTGTCATGGATGGTTGGGATTTGCTTCAGATATATGACTAAGTTAAATTTCATGCATAAAGTATATGTAACACATATGTATGCACGTGTATACAAGTTTCTTTTACCAATAGATGATTATTTAGGCTGTGTCCATATTATTTGGCTATTATGAACAATAACCAACTGGAATAGTTATCTTTTCCAAGATAGTGGTTTATTGCCTTTGTATAACTTACACCAAATAATAATTTCTAGATTATGTGGTTTATCTCCTTTCAATTATTTTAAGAAAATCTACACTATTTTTCATAGTCATTGTACCAAATTACACATATGTCTATAATATACATGGGTTGCCTTCTCTTCACATCCTCATCAACACATTATATTGTTTTTGGTTTTTTTTGATAAGTCCTAATAACAGTTGTGAGATGGTAGGTCTTTTTTTAATTGGATTTGCATGTTTTCTGATAATTTGTAGTGTTGTGTCCTTTTTTTTTTTTTGGTTTTTGGTTTTTGGGTCACACCCAGCGGTGCTCAGGGGTTACTCCTGGCTGTCTGCTCAGAAATAGCTCCTGGCAGGCACGGGGGACCATATGGGACACCGGGATTCCAACCAACCACCTTTGGTCCTGGATCGGCTGCTTGCAAGGCAAACGCCGCTGTGCTATCTCTCCGGGCCCGTGTTGTGTCCCTTTTTATTTGCTGTTTCCATATGCATACATTTTTTGGTGATGTCTAATTAAGGCCTTCCCCATTTTTAAATTGAATTATTTGTTTATGAAGTTTTTATCAGGCAAATGATTTACAAATAAATTTTCCCATTTGATAGGTTGTCTTTTTATTTTGTTAATATTTTTGTGCAAAAATGCTGCAGTACTTTTTTGCTTTAATAAATTTTTGCACACTCCTGAGATTTTACAAATAAGCTATAAGTAATATTCTGTTATCTAAAGACATGTTGGCTTTTCTCAATCCTTGCTTGAGTCAATGGTGATCTATAAAAGAACAGGGGAATCATTAATCTTATTACTAATGGGACAGAACTATCCACCTTTGTGAATAATCATCTTCAACACTGTGAGCCTTGACATAACCAGTAGGTGACTATCAAGATAATCCCAGAAAACCACAGAGATCTGCACACCTAAGACATATGTTAGAGATGGAGAAGCACAGACCCTGAGAAGTGAAGTGGATTTCAAGGTCTGGCAGCAAATCTATGACTTGAACTTGTTGAAGGCTGTGCTCCACACTCTGAACTCCTAACACCAGCAGTGCTACTCACCTGATTGAACAGAGCTGGTCTAAAGTAATAACAGAAAACCACAGGCTAGAGGACTTTTTCTCTTTAAGCCAATTTTCAACAGAGAACTTATATGTGAAAAATATATATTTCATCTTAACTGAAGAGTTCACAATGATGAAAACTAAAGAAACATCAGGAGGTCAGAAGACAGATTTTTGTGGCCTGGCACATCTTTTGTTCCACCCTAGTTATACATTACATTGTAGTACCAAACACAATGAAGTGCATTTCTCTTTAAGTTATTATGAGTCACTCACCTAAGAGCAGTCTTAAATATTTCTCTCATTTAGAGGATTTTGGACTGTTCTACTTTTCAGTAACTAATGTTTTGTTACAGTTGTAGAAATGTTCACTCTCTCCTGGCATGAGTTACTTTGGTGAATACTTCCAGATAGGTAGAGGAGAGACAGGACCAACAGTTAATGTTAATGTGGACATTTTCTTAGCTGCCTGGAGAGAGAGAAATTTAGACTGATCCTCTAGGTAGTGGTCACCTCAAAGAAAACTGGAATACCAATTGTTTTATTTTTTTAAATAAATATCAAACCTATTCAATGAGCCCAAATGCCCCACCCAAAACCTTTTATGAATTGCTTTATTTAAACAGCATTGTTAGGGGCCAGAACAGTGGCACAGCGGCAGGGCATTTGCCTTGCATGTGGCTGACTTAGGACGAATCGAGTTCTATTCCTCCAGAGTCCCGTGTTGTCCTCCAAGCCAGGAGCAATTTCTGAGTGTATAGCCAGGAGTACCCCTGAGTGTCATCGGGTATGGCCCAAGAAGCAAACAACAAACAAACAAACAACCTCTTCAAACAGCATGGTTACAGGTTGTTCATAAAACAGTTGTTTTTCTCCCACAGTTACAAAGATGTTCATGATTTGAGTTTTAGTCATACAATATAAATACACCCCTCACCAGTGCACACTTATTACCATCAATGTCCCTAGTTTTCCTCCTGATCATCTCCTTGCCCTCTCCCTGCCTACCTCTATGGTATAGCAAACATTTTTGTTTACTTTCTTTTTCTTTTATACACTGTGGTTTGCAACATTGTTATTGAAAGAGTATCATGCCCTGTATTTATTTATGCATAAAAATGTATACATATACATACATACTCTCTTCAATTTCTTCCTTCAAAGTCAGTATATACTTGTTGAGTTTTAGCCTTGTTTAATTATCAAGAGGTGATAAAGTGGTGTTGAAGTCTCCTACTACTGTATTGTTATTGATATCTTTCTTCAAGTCTATTAGCACTAGTTTTAAGTATTTTTCTGGTCCATCATTGGGTGCATATACATTTAGGAGTGTGATTTCTTCCTAGTGTATGTATCTCTTGATTATTAAGAAATGATGCAGGGCTGGAGAGATAGCATGGAGGTAGTGCGTTTGCCTTGCATACAGAAGGATAGTGGTTAGAATCCCGAAGTCCCATATGGTCCCCTGAGCCTGCAAAGAGCGATTTCTGAGTGTAGAGCCAGGAGAAACCCCTGATCGCAGTCAGGTGTGATCAAAAAACAAAAACAATCTGTAAAAAACAAACAAACAAACAAAAAACAAACAAAAAAACAAACAAAAAGAAATGATGCTTTCTGGTTCTGTCTCATACATTTTTTTTTATTTTGGGGCCACACCTGGTGACACTCAGGGATTTCTCCTGGTCATGCACTCAGAAATTGCTTCTGGTTTGGACACTGGGGCTCAAACCGAGGTCTATTTTGGCTCAGCCACTTGAAAGGCCTTACTGCTGCACTATTGCTCTGGCCCCTTATAATTGTTTTAAGCCTGAAGTCTGATTTGTCTGACTATTAGAATGGCTACCCCAACCTTTTCTTATTGATTTTGTGGGGGCACATTTGGTGGCACTCAGGATTTAGTCCTTTCTCTGTGCTCAGGAAATCATATGGGGTGCTGTGGAACAAACCCAGGTCAGACACATACAAGGCAAACCCTATTCTATCACTGTGCTCTGATCTCAGCCTTTTTATGGGATTGTTTACTTGAAGGATTGTCTTCCTACCTTTGACTTTCAGTCTGTGTTTGCTCTGATGATTCCAATGTGTTTCTTGCAGGAAGAAAAATATTGGATTTAATTTTCTGATTTATTTTGTCACTCTGTGTCTTTCCATTGGTGCGTTTAGTCTATTGACATTGAGAGATATAATTATTGTAGAATTTTGTGCCATATTTTTGTAGAAGTCTGAAGTGTTTGTGTAGCTTGTCTTTCCTTAAGATACTCCCTTTAAGTTCTTCTTTTTTTATAATTATCTTTATTTAAACACCGTGATTACAAACATGATTATAGTTGTATGATTACAGTCATGGAAAGAACACCCCCCTTCACCAGTGCAACATTCCCACCACCAATTTCCCAGATCTCCCTCCTCCCCACCCCCCTACACCTGTAATCGAGACAGGCTTCCCTCATTCATTCACATTGTTATGATAGTTTTCAGTGTAGTCATCTCTCCAACTGCACTCATCACTCTATGTGATGAGCTTCATGTCATGAGCTGCACCTACCAGCCCTCATCTCTCTTGTCTCTGAGATACTGTTAAAAATGTCTTTCATTTTTCTTAAAGTTCTTCTTTTAAAGTAGGTTTTTGAGTCTATAAAGTTCCTGCTTTGTTGTTTATCTGTAAAGCTGTTATATCCTTCCTTCAAACAGTCTGGCTGGACAACACCCAAAACCACACCCACTCGCGTCAGTTTTCTTATGAGCTCCAGTAATTTTGTCTTCCAAATTCTGGCTGAAAAACCTTGCCATTTCTGGTTACAGAGCCTTTGGTTATTGTTCCATTTCCCTCTTTCCTTTCTTTCTCTTTGTTCTATTTCATCAACCTGCCATGACCCTCTATTATACTTCTCTCATTTTCCTTCCTTCCCTTTCCCTCTTTTTACATTTCCTGATAGTTGATATCAGGAAGTATATGAATCCAACTAAATTAATGTTCTAAATATGTGAGATGCAAAGTACTTCTAAGTATGTATATAAACACATAAAGAAACACTGCATAAATAAATGTGCATTTCTCAATCAAGTCTCAAGGGAGACTTAGTATGATCACAAAAATCCTAACCATTTCTCCAGTGATGACCTAATTTTTGTCTTTTCCTTGTGTACTTTTCAACAATTCTTAAATATTCCCACAGACAAAAGCACAGAAATAATAAAAAACAGGAAACAATTCCTAATATATATACATACATATACTGTGCTCCATATTTACAAATATCACCAAACATGTGATTTAGCATCTTAAAAACAATACATAATGAATATATAATCTGATACATATATGAACCTTCCTATTAATTTGACGTATAATATGTGGCTTAAAGAGGCTGAATAACTCCTGATAGATATTCACCCAGGAAGAGACAGAGCAAACGTTAAGCTCTTTGGCTATAAGTAAAATATTCATATCACTTTACTAAAATTGCATCAAGAAAAAACGAAACAGAAAAAGATGCATAGAGGAATAAAAGGTAAGAGAGAAGACCAGGAATCATCCTGCCCACAGACAGTGAAACTAACTGATTTTCTGCTGTGTGTCAGAAGCAAGGCAGACATCTTGGGCCTTTGCTCTGCTTTGGCCTGGAGTTTTGATCCTCTTTAGCATTCTTCCTTGAGCAATCATCTTTTTCAGAGGTGAGCAGTCCTGCCCACAATGGGTGGAGCGAGATGAGCCCAGCCGCTCCACTTCATGACCATGCAAATCATCTAGCTGATAAATACCACCACAACACATAGAAAAACCCACAATACAAGCATGACAATAAGGAAACAATGCAGGCCAACATCAGGCATAAAGAATGAAGATGGTTGTTGGGGACTGACTTGTTTGAGGCCATTTTGCTATTCTTTCTGCCATAATCCAGCCTTTCACCTAAAGGCTACATGCAGTCTTGCTGTAAGTTCTTGGGCCAAAGAGAAAGGAAAATGCAGCTGCAAAGTATAATTAATCTTTTAGCCCGGAGGAGAGCAACACAGCCCAGTACCATTCCCAGAAAAGAGGCCTTACTCCCTTAACCATATCCCTGAGTTTACAAGACATTCATTATTGTGTATATGCTACATTGTCTGTTCAAGATCACTGAGGCAAGCACATCTTGCACCACCTCCTGATAGTCAAGCAATTAGGAATGCAGCTAGAAGGTCACAAGATGTTTCCATGGATACTGCAAGAAGTATTGCCCACTTGCCTTATTTGGAATAATGAAGTAATTTTCATGCCAAAAGTGTGATTGACATCACCCTTGTACTGCCCCCTTCTCCTTCTCTATATAAGAAGGAGCTGTAGCCAAATAAAGTTGCCCTTGAGCAGTGAGACATTGCCTTGGGTCTTTATTATTAACCTCTCTCAGATTTTTTACAGTGTGGTTGTGCTTCTACCCAGCAAAATAGGAGTGCGGTTGTCTGAGAAGTCTTCCCAGCTAATTCCTGCTGGCCGGGCCCCCCTGGGGGGCTTCAGGACCCCGCATTTTGGCGCCCAACGCTGGGCTCGAAGACCACCGCCACACTCCGAACGACTACGGGTCGGCGAGTCCGGAGCTGTTTCGTAAATCGCAGGATATACCCCATCCGGGTAGGCGTTGAAACGAGTTAGCCTTAATCAAATATTTAAACTGCAGTTTTTTCAGTCGTTCTGATCACCGCCCCTGATTGGCTCTTGGGGCTTCGCCCGTTGGCTTCACTTCCATGGGTGTTTTCATTGAGTACTGAACTTAAATTCATTATTGATATTCAGTCTGAGTTGAAAGCCAGACATGTAGAGGTTACCAAAAAGAATATTTGTAATTTTCTTATGTTTATTCATAATGTATGTCATTGGTTTATTATTACCTGTCCAGAAATTGTTGTGTCCACTTGGGACAAAGTAGGACATGAAATGAGTGATTATTTTGTAAATAATGATGATTCACAGAAGGAAAAAATTATGTTCCAATATTGGAGCCTGTTAAGAGATATCATTGTAACTAAAAATGCCGGAACCGCCAAAGACATCATCCATGCCGTTGAATCTCATGTACAACAAGTCTCCCGTGAGTGTTCCAGGACTCCCTCTCGTTCTAATTCTGTCTCTCATCTCCCTTCTCCCTCTGAAAATCCTTCTCCTTGTCCTCCCTCCACCACTGATTCTTCTAATGCTCTTAAAGATCTCTCTAATGCTTCTCATTTATATCCCTCCCTTACTTCTGTCCATGCTTCTGCTCTATGCACCCAGACCCCTACAGAAGAGGCCGCTGCACCCTCTGTGCAAAATCCTAAACAGCCCTTCACTTCCCTAGCTTCAGCTCCGTCCCTGTTCCACCAAAACCTTTACTCCCCTCACCACCCTCCCCTCCTTAGCCAGCAATTGCAACAATACAAAGCCTTTAATTGGAAAAGCCTCAAAGAGCCATTTCAAGCCGTAACCTCCTATGGCCCCCAAGCCCCTTACACGCTCTCCTGCTTAGAATCTAAAAGCTGAACTCTTTGTCTCTTGGGAAGTTAACTTTTTTTTCCGCTGCAAAGCCCTTGCAGACAGGCAGGAATTCTGATCTCTAAGCTCGTATAGCTGGCCTCGCCTCTTTTCATACCTTAAAGGTACAGCACACACTTTCCAGGTCCCAGCTTGCCAACATGGCTCTTGCTGCCCTCTGTGCCTGGAAGTTGCTCCCCAGAGCTGGCATTCCAGCAGCTCCCCCACACCGGCAACAAACTGTTGCTGCTTTCTCCTCCCCCCCCCCCCCCTTTTTCTGACTTGAGTTCCCAACTCACCACAATTACATCCATGGTCTCTCACCTCTCTAACAAACTTGATAATGCTCTTAGCTCAAAAACCAGCGCTACCTTTCCTGTCTTTCTCCCTAATGGAGAAAGTCTTCCCCCGCCTGCTCAGCAGCCTCCACCGCGGAGAACGCTCAGTCCCTAACCATGGCAGATTCCCTCCTCTCACCGCTCCCCCTCTTAAAGCTATAGAAATGAAACTACTTGGCCAAATTGAAAATCTTAAACAAATCTTAAGCCTTCAAAAACAGGCTGCTTCTCTTAATTCACAGGTTTCTGCCTTTCAGGCGTTTCCCCCCCTCCTAAATCTATAGTTGTCTGTCCTCTGCCCACTAAATTCCACGGCCAAGCCCCCCCTCTTGAGAATTCAAAGAAACAAACTAATAAAAGTCAGGCTAAGTGCCATAAAACAGAAACTGCTGCAGTGCCTACAAAAAATTCTAAAGGCACAGTAAGCAGGATAATTACAAAGTATCATCTGCTAAGCCATAAAACCTTGCGATATCTACACTTTGCTGTTAAAACTTCTGAGCCTAATGTACCCTTTACTTTGCTCAAACCAATCCTCAGCCTCCTTCAGCCTCTTTCCTGCCAGCCTTGGAAAACAGCCAGCTCAAACCCTGCCACTCCCACTTTAAGCCTTCCAATTCACCTTGAAATACCCAATCTTTGTTATTCAAAAGAAATCTGAAAAGTAGCATCTCTTGCATATTCTCAAATCAATTAATATAACCATGATCCCCATGGTGCTTTTGCAACCCAGACTCCCCTCTTCGGTTGCCATTCCCTCTAATTCCAATAAATTAGTAATTAATCTTAAAAGATTGCTTTTTATTTTTATATATCATTACACCCTGCTAACTGTAAATAATTTGCCTCTAACCTTCCTGCTGTTAACTGTGCTAGCCCCTCCCCAAGTTATCAGTGAAAAACTCTGCTTCACCTTGTCAGCCCTACACTTCGTCAAATATGTGTTATTAGGTTTAGTGCATTAAGTGGTGTAAAGTAATTATTAAAACATTAAAAAGCAACAGGAAGATAAGGGCAATAAACTTTTTTTTTTCATGCCTCTCAGAAAATTTTAAAGCAAGGTCATAATTCTGTCACTTTACAGATAACAAAATGTTGGTAAAAGAAAAACTTCTTTGTGTTTTAAAATCCAAACGAACACAAAAGTGTTAAATTTAAGTCTTATATTTCTATTAAAAGTTTTATTTTAATTTTTAAAGTATTTACAAAATTATGTGAAAAATAATGTGGTTAGCCTTTTTAAACAATATAGTTAATTTAATGCACAGTGAACACCTAAGTGTGCTTTATAATACCCTTAGTTTTAACTTTGTGCTACAGCAATGGTTGTTCTTTATTTCTGCATTGAAAGAACTATTATTTTAAGTGCATTCAAAATATCAGCACATTATATAAATCTGTATATTTGTGTCGCAGTGAAAAAATAATATTAATAAAAAATATATTATATATAATTTTATAAGTAATATATAAAAGTAACTAAACTTTATAAGCAAATTAACTAGTATTAAATACAATTTTAGTCTTAAGTTCTAGGTGTGTAAATGTATCCAATGTCTTTAACTATATTTTATAATAATCTAAGCATTTAGTTAATTTAGTATATAATATTTTTTACAAATTATTCACTTAAAGTCTTCATAGTAAAAACAGTTGTTTGTATTTTTAAAATCAGTTTTTATACCTTTAATAATCATAGTTCATGCTATTGTGTTTAATCATAAAAATTTTAACACTTTATTGCAGCTGTCTTACTGTTCTACTGCAAAACCAATTTAAATAAAACCTATTCATTTACAGCAAATGATTTCATACTTCAGAGTGAATACTCCTTCTACAGTGCTCATTAACCATTTTACTTAATGTTTTAAACTTCAAATTAAAATTGTTTTAAAAATGTTTTGTGTTAAATCTAAACCTTAAAATTTATTTTCAGCAAAGTTCCACTCCATCTTCATTAAGTACTTCTCAAAACTAAAAAAGTTTTTCTACAAAAAAATTTTTTTTTCTTCTCACAAACATGCTAGCTAAATATTTAAAAGCGCTTGTCAATTTTTTATAAATAAGTCTTAAATCAATCCTTTTGTCTGTTTATGTGTCTGTTGTGATGAATGAAAGTGGCCACAAGTGTAAAATGTTGTATTTAGTGTTGTTTTGTTTTGTCTGTTTATTTGTTATCTCTACATTTTATAATAATACAATTTTTAAAGCCTTATCCATTTTTCAAATTTCAATTAATTTTTTCAACCTGGTTCAGTCTGGTCAGTTCACAAACTGGCATCTTGCAACTAAAAATCATGTGTTAAAAATTATGTATTAAGCTAGCTTTGTCCTTCTAAAAACATGGCGGAAGGTGTGAGAGATGGCAAACCCCAGATTTCTCAATGGCCATCGGGGATAACTTTTCCCTGGAGAATTTCTGGACTTTGCAGTCACCCAACTTTCCTGCTATGTGTAAGTTCAGGCCTATAGAATATGTATTTATAGCTAAAAAATAGCATCTAGCTTTAAAATAATAACTAAAAAGTTTAACAAAAATCATTTATGTTCAGTTTAAAAGTTTTTGATAAATTGGCGATTGTTAATTATAAAAATTTTTTAAATGCTGAAGTCTAACAAAAAATTTCCGCAGCCTTCCACAGTCCTGTCTTCATCCACTTCAAAAAAGCCTGTCACCCCTCCTGCCAGCCGCCTTTCCTGCAAACCTGTTTCTGACGGACTCCACCTTTGACAATGCTGAATTAAGCACTCTGCCTAGCTGCCTTAAATGCCCACCATTGCAACCAACAACCTCCATTGCAAACAAGTCACGGTCGTGGAACTTTGCTTACTCAAACCATATATGTGCCCGCCTGTTCAACAATCAGACAGTTGCAATCAAACCATTATTGTTAACAACTCTTCCATCTTCATTGAAGCCCCCAACTCCACTTATTTTGTTTACTCCACTGCATTTTCTCCCCATATTGTTACTGAAATGTTTCTTGCTTATCATAATTATTATGTTTTAGCTTTGTTAAAGCCTACATTAACCATCAAACCTGTTAGTCCGGTTTCCACCTTGAACCTCATCCTGCAAATGGTCAATGCCTCTGCCCAAGCGCTCTTCAACACCAGCTATGAACACTGTTAAATCTGCAATTCACCGGTTTCGCCGTTTTATAAAAGCATCACAACGTTTAAATCTCCTATCTACACCAATAACTCTAAACTTCTTCTCTGGAAAGTTCAGCCTCAGCGTCATTAACTCACTGTTGGGCAAGTTGTAAGCTACGGACTCTGCCTTCTGGCCCATCCTCCTCCTCTCAAGTTATTTTAAATATTATAAATGCCTCTGCTCTAGCCCTCACAGAACCATATTATAAACGCTGTTAGCTTAGCTTCTCTCCTCAACCCCTACGATACTGTTAGTTCCCTTGCTGATGTAGTTCTTCAAAATCGTCGTACTTTATATTTTGCCCTTATATAGGAAGGGGGAGTCTGTGTGGCCCTTAAAGAACTATGCTGTGTATTTAAAGACAAATCTGGATTAGTTAGGGATAGTGTTCTACGTATTGGTAACGGTATGAAGAAGTTCCAGAAACGTTTTGACCAAAAACAAAGTTGGTAACAGGGTTGGTTTTTCTCTTCTCCTTGGATACATACATTACTGTCCACTATTTTGGGCCCTCTTATTAGCCTCATGCTGCTCCTTTCCTTTGACCCATGGGCTTTCCGCAAACTTACTGCCCTTGTTAAAAACCAAGTAAATGAGACGGCAAAAACCTCTGTTCAAGTTCACTACCAACAGTTAACCCAACGTGACTCCTGTGAAAACTTGGCTATTGTCACCAAGCCGCCCTTCCAGCCACTAAGTTTTCAGGAGATAAAGCGCATAGCTAACAAACGGAGCTCGCTCCGGTACTTGTGCTCTCGGCTGTGGAGATACCTACGACGGGATTAGCAAGGTCCCAGTTAGGACACGGCCCTAAAAGGCTACAAAGCATAATTCGGATCCCTGTGCACACCCACGGCGTTTGTAGCCACCTTTTAAATGCGGCTTTGGCCGTGTCCGACCTGGTCAAACCTTGTAGCCTAAGACACGGTTCTTCCACCCGCTCACGACTTTCCTTCTTTTATTAGAAGAGAAAGGGGGAGATGTTGGGGACTGACTTGTTTGAGGCCATTTTGCTATTCTTTCTGCCATAATCCAGCCTTTCACCTAAAGGCTACATGCAGTCTTGCTGTAAGTTCTTGGGCCAAAGAGAAAGGAAAATGCAGCTGCAAAGTATAATTAATCTTTTAGCCCGGAGGAGAGCAACACAGCCCAGTACCATTCCCAGAAAAGAGGCCTTACTCCCTTAACCATATCCCTGAGTTTACAAGACATTCATTATTGTGTATATGCTACATTGTCTGTTCAAGATCACTGAGGCAAGCACATCTTGCACCACCTCCTGATAGTCAAGCAATTAGGAATGCAGCTAGAAGGTCACAAGATGTTTCCATGGATACTGCAAGAAGTATTGCCCACTTGCCTTATTTGGAATAATGAAGTAATTTTCATGCCAAAAGTGTGATTGACATCACCCTTGTACTGCCCCCTTCTCCTTCTCTATATAAGAAGGAGCTGTAGCCAAATAAAGTTGCCCTTGAGCAGTGAGACATTGCCTTGGGTCTTTATTATTAACCTCTCTCAGATTTTTTACAGTGTGGTTGTGCTTCTACCCAGCAAAATAGGAGTGCGGTTGTCTGAGAAGTCTTCCCAGCTAATTCCTGCTGGCCGGGCCCCCCTGGGGGGCTTCAGGACCCCGCAGATGGTAACTCTGATGACTAAAAAACAGTCAACCACCTAGTCACTTAGATATGGAGTTTAGAGAAGAAATATGGAGGATGTTCACAGAACTCAAAGAAAGCATAGATCGAGTTGAACAGAATACTAATAAGAATCAAAAGGATATGAACATAGAAATCAGAAAACTCTAACCTAGGACAGACAGCAGTTTGATCCCCTGGTGTCCCATATGGTTTGCCAAGCCAGGGGCGATTTCTGAGTGCATAGTCAGGAGTAACCCCCGAGCATCACAGGGTGGCCCAAAAACCTAGAAAAAAAAAGAAAGAAAAGAAGAGAAAAGAAAAGAAAAGAAAAAAATTAGAAAACTCCAAACTGAAATAACAGGTCTGAAAAACCCAGTAGATGAATTGAAAACATCAATGGAAAGCCTCTCCAACAGGGCAATAGCAGAACAAAAGCTGAGAATAGAATCAGTGAGCTACAAGATGTGATGCATAATAACTCCATAGTTTGGGAAAAAGCCTTATAGCAAATGATTAGACGATGGAAAAATATTACTCAAAGAATGTGAACAGATGAAAATAGAAATCTGTGATAAGCTCAATAAAAACAATTTGAAAATCATTGGAGTCCCAAAGACCCAGGAAGAAAATCCACAGGAAGAATCAACAGTCAAGGACATCATTACAAAGAAACTAGCAGAGCTAAAGAATACATACAACTAAATACTGCATGCCCAAAGAATACCAGCTAACAGAAATCCAAGGAAAAGCACTTCAAGGCACATCCTAGGCACAACAATTAATCCCACAGATAAGGATAGAATACTAAAAGCAGCAAGAACAAAAGGGAAATTACATTCAAGGGAGCATCCTTAAGATTTACAGAAGACCTGTCATAAGAAACCCTCAAGGCCAGAAGGCAGTGGTAGAACATAGCGACAAAATTCAATAAAATAAATGCTTCACCTAGAAAGCTGCACCCAGCAAAACTGACTTTCAGGTTTGAAGGAAGCTATGCATAGTTTCACAGATAAATAACAGCTCAGAAGCATTACAGACTCAAAACCAGCCATAAAAGAAAAACTTAGAGGTCACTTTAAGACAAGACTTGCCAAGAGACAGACCAAACTTATAATCAAAGATGGCACTAAATCCCATGAAAATTATTTCTCTCAATGTCAATGGACTAAATGCATGAATTAAAAGACACAGAGTGGCTAAATGGATCAAAAAGATGAATCCAACATTCTACTGCTTACAAGAAACACAACTGAATAGTCAGAACAAACAGACTCAAATTAAAAGGCTGGAGGAAAATCATCCAAACAAACAACACCCTGAAAAAAGATTGAAGTGGCTATACTAATATCAGATGACACAAACTTTAGACTCAAAAAGTTGTAAAGGACAAAGATGAAAATTTTGTATTAATTAAGGGATATGTACAACAGGAAGAAATCACACTCCTAAACATATACACACCCAATGAGGGATGAGCGAAGTATTTAATATAAATTGTTAACAAATATGAAAAAAAGATATCAATAACAACACAGTAATTGTGGGAGAACTCAATACTGCTCTGTCACCCCTTGATAGGTCAACCAGACTGAAACCCAACAAGTATATACTAGCTTGAAAAAGAGAAATGGAAGAAAGAGGCTTAGCAGATATATATTTAGGACCCTCCATCCCCAGAAAACTGGATAGACATTCTTCTCCAATGCACATGGGTCATTCACCAGGATAGACCACATGCTGGCTGATAAAACATATCTCCATAAAATCAAAAGAATAGAAATAGAGCAGAGTACCTTTGTTGATCACAAGGCACTGAAATTAGATGTGAACTACAAAGGGACACAGAAGAAAAACTTTAAAACCCGGAATTAAACAGCTTACTACTGAACAACCAGTGGGTCAGAAATGAAATCAAAGAGAAAATCAAAACATTTTTGGAAATAAATGACAATAAAGACACAAATTATCAGAATTTATGGAACACAGCACAAGTGGTACTGAGAGGAAAATTGTTAGCTTTGCAAGAACACATCAAGAAGGAAGAAGGGGCCTACATGAATAGCTTAATAGCAAAGCATATAAAATTAGAAAATGATCAACAAATGGAACCAAAAATAGGTAGGCAGAAGTAAATAACAAAGCTTAGAGCAAAAATCAATAAAGTGGACATCCAGAAAACAATCCAAAAGATCAACGAAAGCAAAAGTTGGTTCTTTGAAAAACTAAACAAGATTGATAAAACACTGGCAAAACTCACAAAGAAAAATAGAGAAACTTGATAAACAGGATTAGAAATTAAAAGGGGGAGATCACTACAGATATTGCAGAGATTCAAAGGGTAATCAGACATTACTTTAAGAAACTCTATGCCACAAAACATGAGAACCTGGCAGAAAGGTAAAAATTCTTGGACAAATTCTTATAACCTTCCACAGTTAAATAAGGATGATGTAGCATATCTAAACAGCTCCATCACTATTGAGAAAATTAAAATGGTGATCAAAAATCCTCCCCAAAACAAAAGCTCAGGCCCAGATGGGTTCACAAACTAATTCTTTCAAACCTTTCAAGAGGAACTTCTACCAATCATTTTAAGGCTCTTTCATAAAATTGAATAAACAGGAACACTTCCAAATAATTTCTATGAAGCTAACATCACCTTGATACCAAAACCAGATAGAGATGCTGCCAAATAAAGAAAATTACAGACCAATATCCCTGATGAACACAGATGGAAAGATCCTCAAAAAAAATCTGGCAAATAGAATTGAATCAAGAAGGTCATTCACCACGAACAAGTAGGTTTCATCCCAGGAATGCAAGGGTGGTTTAACATCCATAAATCAATCAACATAATACACCATATCAACAAAAAGAAAAACAAAAATCATATGATCTATCAATATATGCAGAAAAAACATTCAATAAGGTCCAACACTTATTCTTGATAAAAACAAAACAAAACAAAGCAAAAAAAAAAAAACCCTTACCATAATGGGAATGAAAGGAAATTTTCTCAATATTGTCAGGGCCATCTACCACAAGCCATTGGCAAATATTATTATCAATGGAGATAAACTAAAAGCCTTTCCCCTAAAATCTGGTACAAGACAAGGCTGCCCTCTCTCACCACTCCTATTCAAAATAGTACTAGAAGTACTTGCTATAGTGATTAAGCAAGAAAAAGATATCAAGGGCATCCAGATAGCTAAGGAAAAAGTCTATCTCTCACTGTTGGCAGATGACAAGATAATATATTTAGAAAACACTAAAGACTATGCCAAAAAACTTCTAGAAACAATATATTCATATAGCAAAGTGGCAGGCTACAAAATTGAAGCACAAAAGTCAATGGCCTTCTTATACACCAGTGATGATAGAGAAGAAATGGACATTAATAAAATCACATTAGTTCCCCAGAAACTTAAATATCTTGGGGCCAATTTAACTAATGAGGTGAAGGACCTATACAAAAAAACTACAAAAGCCTGCTTCAAGAAATAGAAGAGGACACATGGAAATGGAGACACATACCCTGCTATGAATTGGCAGGATTAATATCATTAAAATGGCAATACTCCCCAAAACATTGTACATATTTATTGTGATTCCTCTAAAGATACCCATGACATTCTTTAAAGAAGTGGATCAAACACTTCTAAAATTTATTTGGAAAATTAACACCCAAGAATAGCTAAAGCAATCCTCAGGAAAAGGAATATGGGAGGCATTACTTTCCCCAATTTTAAACTGTATTACAAAGCAATAGTTATGAAAACAGCATAATATTGAAATAAAGACAGATCTTCAGATCAGTGGAATAGACCTGAGTTTTCAGAGAATATTCCCCAGACATACAATCAATTAATCTTTGATAAAGGGTCAAGAAATCCAAAATGGGGCAAAGAAAGCCTCTTCAACAAGTGGTGTTGGCACAGCTGGTTAGCCACTTGCAAAAAAAAAAAAGTGAACTCAGATCCTCATCTAACACCATGCACAAAGGTAAAATCCAAATGAATTAAAGACCTTGATATCAGGCCTGAAACCAGAAGGTATATAGAACAACACATAGGTAAAACACTTCATGATGTTGGAACTAAAGGCATCTTCAAAGACGAAACAGCACTCTCCAAACAAGTGGAAGAAGAGATAAACAGATGGACAGTATTAAGCTGGGAAGTTTCTGCACCTCAATGGAAATAGTGCTCAGGATACACGAGTCATCCACTGAGTGGGAGAAACTATTCATCCAATACCCATCAGACAAGTGTTTAATATCAAAAATATACAATGTACTGACAAAACTTAATAAGATAAATATCTAACTCCATCAAAAAATGGGGAGAAGAAATGAACAGTTTGTCAAAGAAGAAATACACATGGCCAAAAAATACATGAAAAAATGCCCCACATAACTAATCATTAGGGAGATGCAAATCAAAACTACAATGAGGCACCATCTCACACCACAGAGACTGTCATACATCACAAAGAACAAGATCAATAAGTGCTGGCGGGGATGTGGAGATAAAGGAAATTTTATTTACTGCTGTTGGGAAAACCATCTAGTTCAGCCTTTATGGAAAACATTGTGGTGATTCCTCAAAAATCTGAAAATTGAACTCCCATATGATCCAGCTATTCCACTCCTAGGGATATACCCTAGGAACACAAAAATATGATTCAAAATTCCCTTCCTCACACCTATATTTATTGCAGTACTATTTACAATAGCCAAACTCATAGAAACAACCAAGGTGTCCTTCAACAGATGAATAGCTATAGAAACTGTGGAACTATGGCATATTATGCAGCCGTCAGGAGAGATGAAGTCGTGAAATTTTCCTATAAGTGGATGTACATGGAATATATTATGTTGAGTGACATAAGTCAGAGGGAGAGAGACACAGAATAGTATAACTCATCTATGGGTTTTAAGAAAAATTAAAGACATTACTGTAATAAGGCCCAGAGACAACAGAGTTAAGAGTTCAAAGGGCTGGAAGGACTGGCTCACAATTTGAAGCTCACCACAAAGAGTTGTGAATGCTGTTAGGGAATTAACTACACTACCAACTATCATGATGTCTGCCTGAATACAGGAAGGGGTAGGGAAGGGGGGTTATATTGATGGGAATGTTGCACTGGTGACTGCGGGTATTCTGTTTATGACTGAAACCCACCTACAAACATGCTTGTAATCATGGTTCTTAAAAAAAGATTTATATAAAAAGAAAGAGAAACCAAAATCAATAAACAAAGTGCTATAACAAAGTGACTCATTGACAGATGAGTGAATAGAGATGTAGTACATATACACATAAAATACTGTTCAATTATACACATATTACAATATGGAGTCCAGCCTTTTGATATGCATGAGAAAATCTAGAGGATATTATGCTTAGTGAAATAGGTTAGGCAAAGATAAACACTATTTGATTTCACCCACACGTGCATATAAAGAAAACAGACAAACTTAATTTAAAAAAAAATTAACTCTCAGACCATAATCAATCCATGGTTACCACAAGGGGAGAGGGGAGAAGGATGAACAAATTGAGTGCAAAGGGTCAATTGTATAATAAAAGATGCAGTTCAACTTTGGATTCTGACTTAATGTAGTATATCCACATGCTGATTTTTGTTATATGCAAGCTAAAATTATATGCATAAGCCAATAGTTTTCAATGACAATTTTTGAAAAGAAAGTGAAGTTTGAGATGAGATTAAAACTAAAGAACCAATGTTCTAGGAATAGACTGCAAAATATTCTGTGAAATTTTAGAAAGGAATAGCCTAAGGTATGCTTTTAAAGAAACAGAATGTAATTGTATGCTTCTCTATGTATTTTGAAGGAGCTTAAGATTATTCACACAGGGTAACCTCATATTACAGAAGTATTATTGCTACTACTTGGAGGAACACAGAATTGAGAGGAGCAAAGAGGAAGGTGAAGTCCATAACTTTTCTCCAGATGTTAATCTTACACAGCAGAATACAGGCTTGATTTCAAGTATGTTTGATGTAGTGAACACCTACTGTGCACCTGGTTAGGAGAGATAATGAGTTCAATATAGTCCTGCTTGCCCTCTACATATTTCAGTTAGTTATCATTATTATTAATATTAATTATTAACAATATTATATTATTATTTTCCTAAAAAGAGAGTTCCTTACTATATATTTCTCTCTTATAACTTAAATTCTCTAACTGTAGCTCACCCAATGAGAAGACATGAGTGATCTTTATTTAGCTGACAAATATTTAGGGGAATATATATTTATATATATATATGCCAGTATATCTGCATAATCCCAGGGATATAATAGAAAACAAGATAAATAACAATAACCTACCTATGTATAATTTTTTTCTTTAAAAAGAATGAATACGATTATATCTGTCTTCATGTTTGTGGTGAAGATAGTGAAACAACACATCTCATTTTATCTTCATGTAGGGCTTTCAGATGGCTGTCCATATGGTTTATGGAAGAGTGCCTCAAATGATATTTTACTAGTACATAAGTAAGGCAAAGTTTCTGTTAAAATAAAAAAGTCCCAAAACATTGTTGCTCTAAGTTGTTGAGCAAGTTTTTGGGGGAAATAAAGTATAAAAGGAAACTATTCCTTCTACAAATGCATTTTAGTTGAGGGAAGAGGTGGACAATGCAGAATGACATAGGATATACTTTCTACCTGAACTTTAAGATGTATTGGAACAGCTTTCTAGAAAAATGACAGCTAGAACTGGACAAGTTCATGCTTTTAAGAGTCAAGATTTTTTTTTCCTTTTTTTCCCGGCCCCTCACAAGAGTCAAGATTTAAGGCAAAAGGATATACTAGAAATTCCTCATTGGAAACTCACACTGATCAACCTCTCTTTACAGCTTCAAGGACTCTGTGTCTCTCCTATATGCTGATACTTAGAGTGCTAGAAAATTGTTGTCTCCAACCTCTGTGTGTGGCCTGATGAACTTTGGATCCCTTCAAAGGTGAGTTTTATGTAGACCCTATTGACTATCAGTGATTTCCTTGTCAGTAGGAATACATAAATGACTGTGAGAGTAATTACTAATTTGGGGAGAAAACATGCATTTTAGTTTGTAAAAGTTTATATCTTTGCTTTAATTTTTTTAAACAATTAGGGGTTTGATCAAACCCAATGGTTCTCAGTGTGTGCTCCTAACTCAGTGTCTGAGGTTGTTCTTCACACTGCTCAGAAGACCATGTAGTACTGGATATCAAATCTGGGCCTCTGGCATGTACTAGCCCTTTGAACTATCACCCTGCCCCATGGTATTGTATCCTTTTCTCTCTCTATTTTTTTTTTTGCCATAAAAGACACACACACCCTTCACCAGTAAAAAACTTTTAAAAAACTGGACATTGAGCTCCTGTATAATGGAGCTCCACCATTGTCCTTCCATTTCCTACCTCCCCCCACCCCCCTGAATGTCCTCTAGAGATATTGTATTTCTCTATTGTTGCCATGGTAGCTGTTAGTGTAGTTATTTCTGTAACTGCACTTACCACTCTTTGTGATAAGCTGATCCTTTCAGCCTTCCTCTCTGTTGTCTTTGGGTGTTATAATTATACTGTCTTTCATTTCTCTTAACTCCCACATATGAGTGAGGCTATTCAGAACTTACCTCTCTCCCTCTGTCTTATTTCACTCAACCTAATAGTCTCCAAATCCATCCAGGTATAAGCAAATTTCGTGACTTCATTACTTCTAATAGCTGCATAGTTTTTCTTTTCTTTTTTTTTTTTTTCTTTTTTTTGTCTTTTGGGTCACACCCAGCTAGCGCTCAGGGGTTCCTCTTGACTCTATGCTCAGAAATCGCCCCTGGCAGGCACAGGGGATCATATGGGATGCTGGGATTCGAACCACTGTCCTTCTGCATGAAAAGCAAACACTTTACCTCCATACTATCTCTCCAGCCCCCACTACATAGTTTTCCACTGTATAGATGTACTACACTTTCTTTAGCCACTCATCTGTTGTTGGACATCTGGGTTGTTTCCAGATTCTGGCTATTGAAAATAGCACTGCTATGAACATAGAAGTGCAGAGGGCATATTGTATTGTTTTGTGGTCCTAGGGAATATCTCTAGGAGTGGTATTGCTGGACTATACTGGAGCTCAATGTTGTTTGGACAGCTGTATTCTTCCTTGAAGCAGCCTTTAGTTTTAAAGTCATGAAGTGTTTTGCCTACATTTTTTCTATATACTTTATATTTTTGGGTCTGATATCAAGATCTTTTGAACTTTGTGCATGGTGTTAGATAGAGGTCCAAGTTTGCTTTTTTGCAAGTGGTTGACCAGTTGTCCCAGCACCACTTGTTGAAGAGGCTTTTTCTTGCTCCATTTTGTATTTCTTGCCCCTTTATCAAAGATTAGTTGATTGTAAGTCTGAAAGTCATTCTCTGAATATTCAAGTCCATTCCCTTGGTCTGAGGGTCTGACTTTATTCCAGTACCATGCTGTTTTAATGATTATTGCTTTGTAGTACAATTTAAAGTTGGGGAAAGTGATATGTTCCATATTCTTTTTACTAAGGGTTGCTTTAGATATTCTTGCTATTTATTGTTTCTGATGAATTTCAGGAGTATTTGATCCACTTCTTTTAAGAATGCCATGAGTATCCTTAGAGGGATTGCATTAAATCTTTACAATGCTTTGGGGGAGTATTGCCATTTTAATGATGTTAATCCTCCCAATCCATGAGCTAGGTATGTGTCTCCATTTTCTTGAGTTGTCTTTTGTTTCTTGAATCAATGTTTTATAGTTTTTTTCATAGTTCCTTCACTTCTTTAGTTGAGTTGACCCCAAAGTATTTTAATTTCTGTGGTGTTATTGTGAATGAGTTTGTTTTTCTAATGTCTATATCTTCTCTATAATTATTTGTGCATAAGAAGGCTACTGAATTTTGTGCATTAATTTTCTAGCCTGCCACTTTGCTATGAATCTACTCTTTCTAGAAGCTTTTTAGTAGAGTCTTTAGGATTATCTACATATAGTATCATGTCATCTGCAAACAGCGAGAGCTTGACTTCTTCCCCTTCTATATGGGTGTCCTTGATATCTTTCTCCTGCCTAATTGCTATTGCAAGTACCATATTTTCTGCCAAATAAGATGGCTTTTTAACCCATGAAAAAACTTATTAGAAGTTGAGGGTTATTTTATATGCTGGAATATGGCAGGCTGAAACTTACTTTAGCTTCAGGGGAGTGATCTGCCCCCTCTCTTACCACCACATCCCATCCAGCTGCCAGGCATCATCACTCAGTCCTCTGCTTGTCCTGATTAATCTTTCAGGGCACACAGAGGAGCTGAGTTACCCAGCACCACATCTCCTCTAGCAGCCAGGTATGTGGCTTTCAGGTGCTCAGTCCTCTGTTCAACTTTTATGGGACACAGAGGAGGCACTCTGTCTCCCTCTAGCTGTCGAATTCATCACTGCACCCCAGCCAGCTGCTCTTGGAGGAGCCCCTTTCCCTGCTCTCAATGTAGATGTGGGAAATGTGGGAAAATACAGTAGTTCCAGTAGTGTATTAAATAGGAATGGGAAGAGGGGGCTATTTTGCCTTGTGCCAGATCTGAGGGGAAAGGCTTTCAGATTTTCCCCATTGAGTATGATATTTGCTATGGGGTTGTGTAGATGGCTTTGACTATATTGAGAAAAGTTGCTCCCATTTTCATTTTGATGAGAGTTTTTTTTATCACGAATGGATGTTAGACCTTATCAAATGCTTTCTCTGCATCTATTGATATGATACATGGTTTGTTTGCTTGTTTGTTTGTTTTGATTTTGGGGACACACCTCGTGATGCTCAGGGCTTACTCCTGGCTATGAGCTCAGAAATTGCTCCTGGCTCAAGGGAACATATAAGATGTGAAGGATTAAAATAAAGTCCATCCTGGATCGGCAGTATGCAAGGCAAACACCCTATAGCTGTGCAATCACTCCAGACCCGTGATACATGATTTTTAATTTTCCTTTTGTTGATGAGGTGTGTTGCATTGATTGACTTGTGTATGTTGAACCATCTTTGCATCTCCAGAATGAATTCTACTTGGTCATGATGTATGCTTTCTTGATGAGGCATTGGATCCTATTTCATAGGATTTTGTTAAGGTTTGTTGCAGCTATGCATCATGGATATTGGTCTGTAGTTCTTTTTTTTGGTGGCATCTATGCATAATTTTGGTATCAGAGTGATGTTAGCTTCATAAAACTATTTGGGAGCATTTTTGTTTCTTCAATTTCCTGGAGAAGCCTGAAAAATATAGACAGTAGATTAGTATTACATCTTAATACATGCAGGAAAAAAAAAACAGATTTAGAAATATTTCCCTTTACCCAGGAGAAATAGAAGGTTATTCTTTCAGTTGAACTTGTGTTCTGCCAGTATCTTGCCCAAACTATACTACTAAGTAAACTTGGATCTCAGATTTGACTAGCTCCAACACCATTCTTCCATAGAATTAATTACTCACGTTTATTCTGTGATTTGTTTTAATTTCCACCATTTTTATTAGAGCACAAGCTCTTGGTGTAAGAGAATCTGGTAGAATATACTGCTATATTATAGAATAACGCCTGGACTCTTACAAAAATTCAGCAAATTAATGTGACACAACTTAAAGAGTGCTAGATTAGAATGAATTGAAGTTACAAATTAAAGTTTTCAAGCTTTTAGGACATCATATTTTAGGGCATTTCAAAATTATCTTGGACATTATTATGCTAATTCCAATCTAGTATATACTGAATCTTCACGGGATCCCGGGATCTTCATTGTTAATGACTATGAGTAAAGATTTTCATAAATTAGTTTAGAAATAAATGACCAACAAAATTTTCTCTAGCTTCCCTTCTATTTCAAACCCCCTTTCCTCTGAAGTGGCTCAACAGTTCTACTCTTGAAACTTCCAGAAGGTATCATCTCTCAAAGGTCACCAACTGAAGGCATTTCTCTGTTCTGGACATTCATGTTTTCTGTCTTCTAAGATATGTGATCTTAGTGTTTAGATTATCTATATTTATATTCCATGAGCACTGAGCTATAGACTCTTGAATTACACAGAAGGGAGCTCATATTTATTGAAATTTTTGAGAGGTTGGTATAAATCAATGCTTTTCAAATAGTGGGGCGTGCCCCCCGGAGGGTGCAGAGGCTTTGTAAAGGGGGCACGTTTGGTGCAGAGGCTTTGTAAAGGGGGCACGTTTGACATCGGCAAACACTGTCATAACAAGCTAAGCCCCATGTATATGTCTCTGTATATATCTGGAGCTGAGAGTTGAAGCTGTGTCCTGCTTCAAACCCCACTTCGAAAAGCTATGCACTGCAAAACATGCTCATTGTAGCCATTAATCCAGACATCACCTCTGATTTAAAAAAAATCAGCTCAAATTATTTTATATATTTTTGTTTTGCAGGTTAAAGTTATTTTTAATAAATATACTATTTACAGTCTCACGGGGAGGGGGACCCCGAAAAATGTTTTCTTCTTCCTAGGGGGGCATGACAGAAAATAATTGAGAAGCACTGATATAAATCAACATTGCACCTTCCAGCAAAGGTATCTTGCCTATCTCAGGTAGCCAAAGGTCTCCTCTGATTGCAACATCGTCTCCCTGAAGCCTTGGGAATTGCCTTGAGCTAATTGCAGCTGTTTCATTCAAGTTTATAGCTCCTGTCCTAGAATTACAAAGCCAGTTCAAGAAACAGAGCACAAACGTTTTGCACCTTTGACTTAAAATTCTCTCAAGGGTCATCCAGCTTTTGAACATCTCATGGAATGCTACAAGCTTCTGCCTCTCTTGGTCTATTACTGCCTTTTCTCACTGGACTTCCTGGAGTATTCTCCACCATATCTCCTCTGGAAGAAGAATCTTAATCTGTTTCCTGAAAATATTCTGTTCAGACACACCTACAATTTGCTAAACATTTTTCATGCCAAATCACATCTAATCCACTCCAAAGTCAAGGTGAATCTCACTTGTTTAGTTTGGTTGCTTAGATTAAGAGGATGGCGAGTTCACCAAAAGACACAAATAGTAAGCAAAGTGTCATTGAAATACCGACCTTTCTGATTCTTAAATTCTTTTCCTCATATTATGAAAGCATAAGGTAACTGATTATTTTTAGAGTTTTTGACCCTATTATGATATCAAGTAAGTATTCATCATGGTATTAAACAGGTTTTAAATATCTGAAAAAAGCACTAACTTAGATGTATTAACAGATTTCTGTAAAATTTTTACTTCTAACTTAATGCTATTATAAATATGCAGTACAGGCAGTTTTGTAAATGCCCTGATAATATCTGATAGTATATATCATATATATCATATATATATGATTGATATATATGGATATGTTTATATATGTATGTGTGTATATATATGTATATATATGTATATATATGTATATATATGTATATATATATATATATATATATATCAAGGGAGCGCATGGAGATACAGTCCTAGAATATTTTTCTCTCTATTACATTACTGACTGGCCTAGAAACTAGTCTCTCTCTTTCTATTTGCTTAATTTTATTTTAAGTAAAGAATTTGTACAAATAAAAAAAAAAGAATTTGTACAAATATATGAAAGTTCTAGGACACAAGACATTGCTTACCTCTTGTCCATTATTTTAGGGTCAAAGAATTCTTTACTGCAGGGTTATAGATTCCTTACAAGGGACAAGTCATTGCTTATCTCTTGTACTTTAGACCAGAGTGTTCTTGTTGAGATGTATTCAGCTTCCCAAGAAAATCCACCAGCTTTGATCACATTTTATCACAAAGTTGTTAGACCTCAGTTTTGTTCCTACCAGATGCAAATGCTCAGATGCACAGAATTCAAGCACATCTTGGAAAATTAACTCAATGTATATTATTTCATAGATATTGAGCTTTCACACTTAGTAGATCAGCAGGCTCACCCTGCTAATCTCATATAGGAAGAATCTGAGATAACAAAGTGAATTGCTTGGTGTACACAAAAGTATCTTAAATTATACAGCATAATTTGAAGACATTGTGTTCTCAACCACAGGACATTGTTAGACCAGGCAAGGTAATACCTAGATATTTTGAGGAACATTAAGTGGGTCTCTTAGAGATGTAGAGCCACTTCTCTGCCAATGAGGAACACTTGAAACTAAAGAACTCCAGATAACCCCCCAGGCAAGGACTTATGTTTTGCTGACCCCAGAGCGATTAGTGGCATGTGGTTTGCTGATACATCTGTTCAAAATAATCTCCCATTAATATGGGCTATGTGTAGCCTGAATAGAAAAGCAGAGTTTCTGTGAAATCTCTAGGTTGTTTTTCATTTATCTACAAATGAACCACACTCCTGTCTTAATGAAAATGCTACTCGATTATTATGGTTTTATTAATAAGACAAGTGTAGCTATTTAGTGTGTAACAATGCAAGAGTTATAATTCTAAGGGGATTGTCAGATGCTAATTCTAAATTCAAGATGCAAAACAAAAATTTTATTAGCCTCTTTTCTACATAGAATGCTTCTATTATGTGCTACCACAATATTTAGATATTCTGGGTGATTAAAACCTTAAGGTTCTTGTAGTCAAGAATCAACATTATAAATCTCAAGAATTAAATAATTGAAAAAATTACATTAAACCTTAATCTTGTTATTGTCCAAAGGAAGCAAGTAGATCTGATCATTACTTTATATATGCAAGCTCTCTATTCCCTCTCTGTTAGGGATTTTTAAATATATATTTAGAAAAGAAGAGTCAAAGATATAGTACAAGGGTTAAAGTATTCTTCATATAAGTAGCCAACTCTGGTTTGACCCCAGTTTCAGGAATAATAAAGAGTCCTGAATACAGCTTGATGGAGAGAGGAAGAAAAGAAAGAAAGAAAGAAAGAAAGAAAGAAAGAAAGAAAGAGGGGCCGGGCGGTGGCGCTGGAGGTAAGGTGCCTGCCTTACCTGCGCTAGCCTAGGAGACGGACCACGGTTCGATCCCCCGGCGTCCCATATGGTCCCCCAAGCCAGGAGCAACTTCTGAGCGCATAGCCAGGAGTAACCCCTGAGCGTCACCGGGTGTGGCCCAAAAACCAAAAAAAAAAAAAAAAAAAAAAAAAGAAAGAAAGAAAGAAAGAAAGAAAGAAAGAAAGAAAGAAAGAAAGAAAGAAAGAAAGAAAGAAAGAAAGAAAGAAAGAAAGAAAGAAAGAAAGAAAGAAAGAAAGAAAGAAAGAAAGAAAGAAAGAAAGAAAAAGGAAGGAAGGAAAGAAGCAAGCAAGCAAGAAAGAAAGAAAAAGAGAAAGGAATGAAGAAAGAAAGAAGAAAGAAAGAAAAAGAAAGAAGAAAGAAAGAAAGAGAAAGAAAGGAAGAAATGAAGAAAGAAGGAAGGAAGGAGGGAAGAAAGAAAGAAAAATAAGAAAGAATGGGAGGAAGGAAAGAAAGGAATAAAAAAGAAGAAAAGAAAAAAGAAAGAAAGAAGGAAGGATGGAGAAATAAAGGAAAGAAGAAAGAGAAAGGAAAAAAGAAAAAAAGAAAAATGAGAAAAAAAGATGGTGAGAATTTTGCTGTTTTAGGATTTATTAGCTAAAGTTTTAAGATTCATTGTGATCTCCCAACCATGCTCTCTCTCTCTCTCTCTCTCTCTCTCTCTCTCTCTCTCTCTCTCTCTCTCTCTCTCTCTCTCTCTCTCTCTCTCTCTTTGGTTTTTGGGCCACACCCGTTTGACACTCAGGGGTTACTCCTGGCTATGTGCTCAGAAATTGCCCCTGGCTTGGGGGGACCATATGGGACTCCGGGGGATTGAACCGCTGTCTGTCCCACACTAGTGCTTGCAAGGCAGATACCTTACCTCTAGTGCCACCTTCCCAGCCCCCCAACCATGCTCTCTTGAGCAACAGAGAGAAAATCTTTAATTGATCAGAGATTAAAATTTTAAACAAATTTCAAATGGATTAATTTATAACTGAAACTGAATGTTAACGATGCAAATGGAAATTTTTTACTTTTTTTTTTTAAATGAGTATCTTTATTTTAGAACCATGATTACAAACATATTTGTAGTTGGTTTTCAGTTAAAAAAAGAACATCCACCTTGGGCCCGGAGAGATAGCACAGCGGCGTTTGCCTTGCAAGCAGCCGATCCAGGACCAAAGGTGGTTGGTTCGAATCCCGGTGTCTCATATGGTCCCCCGTGCCTGCCAGGAGCTATTTCTGAGCAGACAGCCAGGAGTAACCCCTGAGCAACGCCGGGTGTGGCCCAAAAACCAAAAAAAAAAAAAAAAGAACATCCACCTTCACCAGTGCAACCTTTCCACCACCAATGTCTCCTTTCTCCCTCCTCCCCTACCCCTGTCTGCATTCAAGACAGGCATTCTATTTCTCTAACTCATTATCATTGTCATGATAGTTGTAGTGTACTTATTTCTCTAACTGAACTCACCATTCTTTGTGGTAAGCTTCATACTATGGGCAGGACCTTCCACTCCTCATGTCTATTATTTCTGTGTATTATTACAATAAAGCCTTTTATTTTTCTTAAATCCCATAATGAGTGAGATTATTCTGTGTCTATCTCTCTCCCTCTGACTTATTTCACTCAGCATAATAGTTTTCATGTCATCATATATAGGAAACTTTCATGATTTTATTTTCCCTGAAGGTTACATTATGTATATGTACCACAGTTTCTTTAGCCGCTCATCTGTTGTCAGGCATCTGACAACTTAACTCTTGTTAAGTTCTGTCCGTGCCTTGTATATCTTAGACATTAGACCCTTATCTGATGGGTATTGTGTGAATAGTTTCTCTATTTCTGTGGCTGGCCTTAATATACTAATCACTATTTCTTTTGTGGTGCAGAAGCTTCTCAGCTTAATATAATCCCATCTTTTTATCTCTACTTCCACTTGTTTTGGACAGTGCTGTTTCTTCTTGAAGATACCTGTGTTCTCAATGTCATGGAGTATTTGACCTATGTGTTCTTCTATAACCATGTGGTTCTGGGTCTAATATCAAGAACATTGATGCATTTGGATTTGACCTTTGTGCATGGTGTTAGAGGGAGACCTGAGTTTGCTTTTTGCATGTGGCTGACCAGTTGTCCCAGCACCACTTGTTGAAGAGGCTTTCCTTGCTTCATTTTGTGTTTTTTGCCTCTTTATCAAAGATTACTTCATTATTTGTCTGGGGAACGTTCTCTGAATACTCAAGTCTATTCCACTAATTTAGCCTGAGAGTCTGTCTTTGTTCCAATACCATGCTGTTTTAATGACTATTGCTCTGTAGTACAATTTAAAGTTGAGGAAAGTGATGCTTCTCATCTTCTTTTTACTTAGGGATGCTTTAGCTATTTATGAGTGTTTATTGTTCCAAATGAATTTCAGGAGTGTTTGATCCACTTCTTTGAAGAATGTCATGAGGGAATTTTTTACTTCTGATCCTGACTTTGAAGATGGTGCCTCTATAAACCAGTAGATAAGCAATGAAGACATATTTACCCCCAAAATATTAGGAAGTACAAGTTTAAAAAAAAGAAAACATTTCCTGTGCTGATTCTGTTGAGTCTACTGGTTTTACTATAAAATTTATATATATAAAACAGATTCAATATTTTAGAAATTTCATGAACAATTAATATTTGTGGAAAACTGGATCAGGAATATTATGAGAAAATAAAGATAAAAATTTTGATAGTATCCCTTAAATTATCATTAGAAACAGAAAGCTTTCTGTTGTTAACAACCACAAATATAGATCATAAACTTTAAACAGATTATGAAACATATTTTGACAAAAATTTGTAATTTTATAGCTCTAAAAGTCAGTCTAACAAATCTCGATGATGGAAAACATTGGAATTTTTATAGGGTTCAATACTTTGTGTATAAAGAGTAAGGCCTGAAAATTAGGCCCTGAAAATCTAGGGTTTTATAGAAGATTAAAAAGAAATAACTTCTATAATAGAATCACAAAGTAGCACAGGTTTCTAGGAAAGGATTTAAGCAACTCTCAGGAAAAGATGACATTTGATCTTGTTTTTGAAGGATTTTTAGCAAATTGAAAATTGTAGATAAGATATTGAGAAAATCAAGCTGATGGGTTCATTCGTCTTCATCTGAATTGGTTGAAAGAACTAATATTGTTTATAAGGAATGGCTCCAAGGTATTAAATTAATCTGCATGTGTCTACTTAGTAAATCTTTAATACATAGAAAATATCAGTTAAAGTCAAAATAATAGCTAATTTACTTCGGTTTCCCCATTGGAAGTTTCCTTTCTGGGAATTCAGTTGTGTTATTCCCTCCACAAAACATTTTGGAGTATCTATAGCCAAGGATAAGAGGACTTAGATATAAACTTTCATTAGATCTTCAAAATTTTGCTTTTTATGTTTTAAAGGACTCAAAATCATTTTTCAGGCCTCAGCTCTCTCAATCCCTTGCCTTAAATTTTTGTTGTCCTTTCGTCCCGCCCCCAATCTGTTGTCTTTTGGAGCTACATTTCCTTAAAATGTGTGAAAAGTGTGAAACTTACTTTTACTTATGAGTGCCACTCATATGACTGATACATATGACTGATATGACTGATACATCTAATAAGGTTATAAACTTGGAGACTTTCCTAGGGAACTTTATAACAGAACTTGGTCTATTGCTGGAACATGTGTTTAACAAAGCTTTTCAAATTCATGGAGTCAACTTCACTGCTGAATGGGAATGATTAATCAGGGTAACTAATAAACAACTGCACAGGAAAAGAGCTTTGTACCAGCTGAATAATTACTAGAATGGTAACCAGTAACTTAAGAATGTTGTAGGGCCTGCAAAGTTGTTTGGCTGTCCTGCAAGGTCAAAGCACCTCATAAAGATGATGGATGACTTCTGCCTTCCGCTAAGCTGACAGCCTTCATCTCACACTGCAGTTTATGGTCCTGACCCTGCATTCCACAGCCGACCTGGAAGAGCCACACTTCTGAGCCAGCTCCGATAAAGCCACCTGAAAACTTCCTCAGAGACGCCCAGACAGAAGGAGTCCATTTGAGCCAGCTGGCCCTCTTCTGTGTCTTCCCTACACTTCCCCAGATTCAATCACAATGTCTGTGACAGACAACAATGCTAATCTCTTCAGGAACACCCCATAACACAGAGCTCATCTGTGCTTCGAGGCTAGATTTTGCAGAAAATGGGAGATGGCACCCAACCCCCTCTGGCGTGCCAAGAGCGTAGCTGGTCGATGTGATACCCAGGCAGCTGGCACACACTGGTGCTCTCTGGGGCCCCTGCAGAAGCTGTGAATCATGCTTTCTCTCCCCCAGAGTAGGGGGAGTAGAATCTGCATTACAATATGTGCTCTGATGCTGTAGGGAAGGATCTTACACTTTGTGCAGGATGCCACTGGGCACAAAAGCCAGTCTGGCGAAGACTTGTGGTCCAATCTCCACCCCCAGATCTGTAGTCCAGAAACATGCCTGAAGTCAGGACTACCAAGCACAATGTGTGAGAGAACTGGTCAGTAGTCAGATCACTCCATGCCCCCAAGGTAGGGCCCACATGTGCCCAAGAACCACAAATCCCATTTGCAAAATAGAAGACACCTTGCTAATTGACAGCCCTGTCATGGTGTAGTGCTTTAAATTACCTTGGCATTAATTGCCTGGACAGGTTGTTCACTCAAATTGCCCTGGCTCACTAATAACCTAAGCGGGCTGGTATTTTAAATGACCATGGCACTAATGGTCCAGGCTGACTGCTATTTCCCATTGTCCTGGCACTAATGGTCTGGAAAAAGGGGCTTGCTTTGCAGATTAACGAGTGTCCTCCAAATGGCAAAGGATTGTGGAAAAAGAAAGAAAAACAAGCACTTGAAGGGAAATAAGAAAGAAGCTTTGATCCTCAGCATTAGGGCAAGAGGTGCCTTGTACTTTCACTTTGCTTTCCAGACTAAACACTGATCATCATTTTAAGTGGAAGTGTGGGGGTTCCCAAGCAGTTCCAGTGGGGCTAAGAGCCGCTTCCAATCATATTTGAATATCCTGGCTTGGAAAGTTCAATGCTCAGACCCAGTGATACAAAGCAGTTTGGGCTTCATGGTACTGAGAGTCACCAGAGCCACTCTGGCTATGTTCAGGACCTCCCATGTTATTTAGCAGTAGTGCTTTTGGGGCCATGATGTGCCGAGGAGTAAATTCCAGTCCTTTCACAAATAAGACATGCATTCCAGACTTTTGAGCTATTTTCCCAGCCCCTTGACACCATTTCCCCTCAATATTTAACAGATATAAAGCTATAGTTCACAGGAGACAATACCTCCTTTGCACCATAGTTTATCTACTTCATGTTCATTATTTTTCTTTCTTCTATCTCATTCCGAATAATTTATTCACAATATACTACTTGATTGTATGAATATATGTGTTGTGTAAGACTCCTGTCTTGGAAAAAAGAGGGCATAGATCCATAGATTCTAACTTCTAGGAGTACCCTCTGAAGTCAGGGAAAAGATCAGTTGCAAGTAATTACATTGCAATGTAATTTAAACTATATCAGAGTAATGCCCCAGTGTGTTGAAGAAGCTTGAGGGCTGTGAAAATCTACAGTTGGAAGAGGAACCCACTATACGTGAGTCTTAAGAAGATAATAAAATAAATTTGTTAAGATCTGAAGTGGGTAAAAAAGAGTCCTTGCAATAAATGAACAGCCATGAAAGAACTCATTAAAAAAATCTATTCCAGGCCAAACAGATATATGATCACTAATAGTAAGCTAGACAAAGAGGGGACCTCCTACTCTAGCAGCCAGAGGGATGATGGTGGGGGATATGGGTTGCAGAAAGGGAACAAGGATGGGGGAGGACAAATTTGGTGATGGGTATTCCCCTGATTAATGTTAATATGTACCTAAAATACTACTGTGAAAGATATGTAAGCCAATATGATCAAAATAAAAATTAAAAAAAAAGATGAAATATCTAATGCATTGAACAAAAAAACCCAACAACAACAAAAACTATTCAAGGGCAAGATATTGGGAGGCAGGACTGGAAGGGAGGCTGCAGCTCAACTGGAAGGGAATAAAATCAGGGTTTTTACAAAAGATTTTTGAGATAGATACTTTAATGTATCTGAATATTTACTGAACATGTTATTTGAGGAGAGAAGAAATTCAGGAAGGCTTTCCTGGATTTGACTACTGGGTACACCCTTCAAAGAGATGGAATGGAGAGATGTATTGGCAGGGGAAAAAACAGTTGGAACATTAGAACATGTCCTTTATTAAAATGTCATGGCTTTTGATCCCTTTTGTCAAAAGCTTTATATCTCCTGTTATTTTTAGATGCATTAGGTGAACTTTGCAGTGGAGGCATTATCTGTTTACTTGTTGTTTGTTTTGATTTTTTATTTTTGTCATACCTAGTGGTGATCAGAAGATCATATGGGTTAGTGGAGAACAAAACTGGGTCAACTTTATGCAAGGCAAGAGCCCTATTTGCTGTTACAGAGAGAAACCTGTGTTATAGCAAAACTCCCTGGATTTCATCAAGAGGTGGAATATATAGTGTAGAATCTTCATCTTAAATAAAAAGGATTAGTCCTCACAAAAAATAGGAATGACACAGAAATTCTCTCCATTCCTTATGTGCCATTTCAGCTCATTTTCATGGTAATCCAGACTTGCAGTTTTTCTTATCTCAGGGATTATTTAATGACAGGACTTTCTTTTTTTACTCTCACCTCGGGAGAAAAATAGAGCAGTGTTTTGAGTCTCAGTGATAGCACAGTGGGTAGGCTTGCACATGGATGACCCAGGTTTGATATTGGTACTACTTATAGACCACTGAGCACCACCAGAGGTGATCCTTGATCATAGAACCAGGAATAAATACTGAGCACCAACTTGTGTGTCCCCCAAAGGCAAATAAACAAACAAAACCCTCCAAAACAAAACAAACAACAAAGCCACCACAACCCATCCCCCCAAATACAATAGGCATAGTGGCTTTATAGAGGGTAGGAGATTATGCAAGATGGACTTATAACAAATCTACAGGCTACTAATGTTATTTTAACAAGTTAAATTTAGAAAGATTTTTACACATTAATAAGATGGCAAAATATAAAGAGAATGATTGGATGAAAATAACCCACTTTACATAGTCCACTGAATTCAAGTTACTAGAGATTGAAAACACCATTTGCAAAGTGCTGTGATAGGCATTCTATCACATGTTCCCCCACATTAGGGAATTTAATTTCATAAAGTTAAGGAATGTAATGCCCCAGTCTAAGTTACAGCTTATAAATACGTATATGAAAAGGAATATTTCACAATAAGAATAACTACTAAACCATGAGTGTGACATAAATATCTTATTTTTAAAATTTTGACTCACTGTAAGATACAGCTACAAAGTCAGCTCACACATATCACTTCATTGAGCACCTAGTTGAGAGTGATCATTCCCACTATTATTGTCCCTTCTTTGCCCCAACTCATCTGCTTTATATGGCCAACTTCCTACCATGGACCAGTCTCTTGGTCTTCATCTCTATTATATTTGAGTATTATTACCATACTATTTTTATAATCCCACAAATGAGAGCAATCATTCTATATCTATCCCTATCTCATTCATTTCGCTCAACATAGTACTGTCCATATCCATCCATATATAAGCAAGTTTCATTTTCCCTATCAACCGCATAGTATTACATTGTGTATATGTATCATGGTTTCTTTATTCACTCATCTATTCCTGGGCACTTGGGTTGTTTCTAGGTTCTGTCAATTGTGAATAGCACTGCAATGAAAATAGAAATGCAAATGCTACAGAGGTGGAGGGAGGACAACACTGGTGGTGGGAATGCACTGATTCATTGTCACTATGTACCTTAAGTATTACTGTGAAAGATTTGTAAGTCACTGTGGTCACAATAAAAATTATTTAAAAAAAAGAAATGCAGATGCTTTTTCTGCATTGTGTTTTTGAATATCTAGGGTGCATTCTCAGGAGCTGTATTACTTGGTTATGTGGGATCTCAGTTTCTAGTATATTGAGGAATCCATATTGTTTTCCAAAAAGTCTGGACCAATCAATAATTCCACCAGTAGTAAATGAGTATATCTTTCTCTATGCATACATGCCAGCTCTGGTTTTACTTATACTTCTTTTTTTGTTTTATGATCATACCTAGGGAATACTCCTGGCTCTACACTCAGAAATTGCTCCTGGCAGGCTCTGGGGAACATATGGGATGCTGGGATTTGAACCACCATCCTTTTGCATGCAAGTCAAGCATATTAACTCCATGCTATCTCCCTGACCCTTCTTCTACTTCTTTTTTTTTAAGAGGTGTACACAGTTTATTTTTTTAAGGTCATTCAAAACACATCATAAACATACATTAAAGATATCATGGCAACTTAGTTTAGAAACAGCATGATGTTATTTACATGTTGGTGTATGCGTGTGTGTTATCTATACACAAAGTGCAGATAAATACAGGAACACTACAAAATAAACAGAAAATTCAATGATAATTTACCAACATTGTCATAGTTAATTAAGTCATGTTAATGGTCTCAAAGAAACTCCTAGAACTGGAATAAAAAAAATCATCCACCTGTATTTATAAACTCTAGTACCTCGGGTTTTTAGCAGTCTATAAATAGGATTCTGAATGTACAGCAACAATCAGATTCCTGCCAAATGCCCTGTTCAGCTGGGAGCTTATCTTCTACTTCTTGATGTGTGCCAGTCTCTGTGGTATGAGGTGACAGCTCATTGTAATTTATTTATTTATTTATTTATTTATTTATTTTTGGTTTTAGAGTTTTGGGTCATACCTGGTGGCATTAAGGGGTTACTCCTGGCTCTGCACTCAGAAATCACTGCTGGCAGGCTCAGGGAACCATATGGGAGTCTGGGAATCAAACCAGGGCCCACCCCAGTCAGCAGCATGCAAGGCAAATGCACTACCACTGTGCTATAACTCTGGCCCCCAATATCTCATTGTAGTTTTAGTTTGCATATCCCTGATGACTAATGATGTGGAACATTTTTTTATTTTTTATTTATTTCTTTTTTTAAAATTTGTATTGAAGTCAAAGTGAATTACAATTCTTTCACAGTAATATTTGAGGAACATAGTGACAATGAATGAGGGGCATTCCCACCAGCAATGTTGTCCTCCTTCCACCCCTGTTCCCAGCATGCATTCCACATCTCCCTCCTTTACCCCCGTAATGCTAGTACAACTGTCCCTCCCTTGTACATCTTGTTGTAGGTTGGGTATTGATTCTGTTGTTGTTGACTTTGGACTTGGTATTCATGTCTGATCAGTTTTTATTTCCACCAAATGAACATTTGACTGTCTGGTCTTGGTACCATCGGGGAAAGAAGGAAAAAAAGGCAAACAAAAAAGAGAAAAACTAGGAGGAGTACATTTAGGTGTTATAAATATACATTTAGAAGAAGGAAGGGAAAAAAGAATAAAAAGATAGTAAAACAAAACAAATAACAATAAGGGAGTATCAATAAAATTACAAAAAGAATAGACAAAGAATAAATCAAAAGCCAAAACCATCAGCTACGGGAAAGAAAGAAAATAACAACAACAATAAAATAAGAACAAAACTAAACAAAACAACTCAGACCAGCAACTTCTTAAAAAAAAAAGGTTATCTCTGAAAATTATTGCAAGAATGTAAAAGAGAGGAGAACTGGAAGTTACAGTCCACTTCATGAACCTCACCACAAAGAGTGATGAGTTTAGTTAGAGAAATAACTACATTGCAAACTATCCTAACAATGAGAATGTATGAGAGAAATAGAAAAGCCTGTCTAGAGTACAGGTAGGGGTGGGGTGGGGAGAAGGGATATTTGGGACATTGGTGGTGGGAATGTAGCACTGGTCTTGGGGTATGTCCTCTTATATGACTGAAACACAATCACAATCATGTTTATAACCAAGGTGTTTAAATAAAAATATTATTAATAAAAACAGTAAAAATAAATAAAAAGGGTTGTGTTTCTTGTTCTTGTTCTTCTTGTTCTTGTTCTTCTTCTTGTTGTTCTTGTTCTTGTTCTTCTTGTTATTGTTATTGTTGTTCTTGTTCTTGTTCTTTTTGTTCTTGTTGTTGTTTTCTTCTTCTTCTACTTCTTTTTGCATAGGCAAGGTAAATATTGGGGGAATTATAGCAGGAATTTCCTTGGCCTAAGAGATATAAGGTTTCACCGCCCATGAAGCATACTGCCATGAAAACAACTACAGGCTCCATGCTCACTCATTTACACATCCCAACGTCTTTTTATGGTGCCAGGAAACTTTCCACTCAGATGTGGGTGATGACATCCTGCCTCTGTAGCTGGAGATCTTGTTGTTTTTGTAGGTCATAGGGTGAAGGCTAGGAGAGGGTTTTTCTTTATGGTTCTAGGAGTTCTGTTCCATCACTGTTCTTGTAATCAGTCTTCTGTAATTAGTGGTCTTGGTTGTTGTTCAGAACCTAGGACAGAGCCTACGGTATAGTCTTTCAGCATAGTTCCAGAAGTTAGGCTTAGTCACAGTTGTCAAAGTTAGACCTCTGGAATTAGAGGTCTTGGTTTTTGTACAAATCCTAGGCTGAGGCCTAGGCTAGGAACTTCCTCATTGGTCCCTTAATAGATTCTGTCTAGACCATATTTGTAAAAGTCAGTGTTCTGTAGATAGCGATTTTGATTTTTGCTTAGGGCAAAGGATGACATGTCTCCTGGTTGCATCATACCGTTAGGTGCTGAGATGGGGCAGCCCTCTCTTAGCTCAAGTTGTTGCCGTTTCCTCATGTCAAGATGTTATGGTAAAACTGGTGCAAGTTGGTGCTGGCATTCAGAGTTTCCCCCAGAGGAGTTTGGTTTCTGGTGCTGTTGCTGGGACCTGTGTCAGTTCCACGTCTGGGATCTGAGGTTCTGGGTTGGACGGTAGTTGTCCAATCACGTGGAGTCTAAGTTGGGTCTACATGACATAGGCTTATGGTGGGAGGTGACCTTGCATTTAAAAAAAATAAGGGTTTTTATCCTTAATAGATAAGAGCTTGTTTTTGTGCATAATATTTCCCTTTATTTAGAGTGCCTATGCAAAAGGGTATGGTGACATACTATATTGCTGGTAGATTTGGAGGTAAGAATGATAGTCTGCACAATCTCTGTGCCTCACTTTTGACCTAAGCTTTTTATCCCAGGCAAGACTCTTTTTGTAGGTTTTTGTATCAAGCAGAACTAAAACAGGTGAGGTTGGAAAGAGAAAGAGAGAAAAAAATTGTATCTATATCTATATTTATATAGATATATAATAGAATAAATAAACAAAAATACATTTAAAAAAGACATTAAAGAAAAATGCTATTTATAAGGCTGACTTACTTTTGGGAATAAACAGCATAGTAGGTATTATTATAGAGGTATTAAACACATAAAGAAAATATAGGCTTCCGCATTGAGTCTTTTGAGATATTCTCGTGATGGATGGAATCCAGGGCATTTTTTCATCACACATCGTGTCTTGTTGAGTTTGCGAAATTATTTGTAACGAGGGAAGTGTCCTTGGATTGGGGTTCTTCTGGGACTTAGTCAGTGGCATGCAACAGTCCATGATTAGGAGGGTAAGAAGAAAGGCCATGAAGCATAAATCAGCAAGTGTATTGGTTGTAATTTTTGTCAAGGCATGTGACGTGGGGTCATGTGCCTATTTCTTATTTGAGAAAATGTTCATCCCTTCTCCCTATTTTTGACAGGGTTTGATTTTTATTGTTACGCTCTACTAGTGCTTTTCATATCTTAGATATTTTATCCCTTATCAAATGGGTATTGGGTAAATAGATAACCTGTTCCTCAGGCAGTTTTTTAATTTTGGTTCTCATGTCCTTTGAGGCATGGAAGCTTCTTAAGTAAATGTAGTCCTATTTATAGTCCCTCACTTCTACTTGTTTGGTCAGTCTCATTTCATCCTTTAGCTTCAATGTCATGAAGAGTTCTGCCTATGTTTTCCTCTATATAACTTATGGTTTCAGATGTAAAGGTCCTTAATTCACTTTGATTTGACCTTTATGCATGGTGTCAGGAGAGGTCTGTGTTCAGCCTGTGATTGACCAGTTTTCCCAGCATTTGTTGTTGAAGCGCCTTTCCTCACTCCACATCCTTGCTCCTCTAAAATTTTTTTAAAATTTTATTTAAACACCTTGATTACAAACATGATTATGGTTGGGTTTCAGTCATGTAAAGATAACCCCCTATCACCAGTGCAACATTCCCATCACTAATGTCCCTCCTCCCCACCCCACCCCCACCTGTACTTTAGACAGGCTTTCTATTTCACTCAGATATTCTCATTGTTAGGATAGTTCTCAATGTAGTTATTTTTCTAACTAAACTCATCACTCTTTGTGGTGAGCTTCATGTCGTGAGCTAGAACTTCTAGCCCTTCTCTTTTTTGTCTCTGAAAATTATTATTGCAAGAGTGTCTTTCATTTTTCCTAAAACCCATAGATGAGTGAGACCACTCTGTGTCCTTCTCTCTGTCTGACTTATTTCGCTCAGCATAATACATTCCATATACATCCATGTATAGGAAAATTTCATGACTTTGTCTCTCCTGACAGCTGCAACATTTCATTGTATATATGTACCACAGCTTTTTAGCCATTCATCTGTTGAGCGGCATGTTGGTTGTTTCCAGAGTCTAGCAATGGTAAATAGTGCTGCAATGAATATAGGTGTAAGGAAGGGATTTTTGGATTGTATTTTTGTGTTCCTAGGGTATAGCTGGATCATATGGGAGCTCAATTTCCAATTTTTGGAGGAATCTCCATATCGCTTTCCATAAAGGTTGGACTATATGGCATTCCCACCAGCAGTGGATAAGAGTTCCTTTCTCTCCGCATGCCTGCCAACACTGCTTGTTCTTATTCTTTGTGATATGTGCCAATCTCTATGATGTGAGGTGATACCTCATAGTTGTTTTGATTTGCATCTCCCTGATGATTAGTGATGTGGAACATTTTTTCATGTGTCTTTTGGCCATTTTTTTTTTTGTTAAATTGTCTGTCCATTTCTTTTCCCCATTTTTTGATGGGAGTAGATGTTTTTTTCTTGTAAAGTTCTGTCAGTGCCTTGTATATTTTGGATATTAGCCCCTTATGAGGTGTAACCTGGGGATCTGTCTCAGGATATTCAATTTTGTTCCACTACTCTGATAGTATAGTTTCTTCCTGATGTACATACCCCCTGATGTATTTAGTTATATCTTTATTATTAATAAATGACCCTCTCTGTCTCTTATAAACTTTTTAACTGGAAGCCTATGTCATCTAATTTATTATGGCCACCCCAGTTTTTGTAAGGGAGCTTTTTTCTTGAAGAATTGTCTTCCAACTTTTAACTTTGAGTCTGTGTTTTCTCTGATCATTCAAATGTGTTTCTTGAAGACAGAAGATTCGATTTATTTTTTGCCACTCTGTGTCTGTTAATTGGTACATTTAGTCCTTGGAGAGGAGGGAAATTAATTTTATAAATTTTTGTCATTTTTATATAAAAATTTAATGTCTTTGTGGGGCTTGTCTTGCCTTAACATACTCCCTTCAGTTCTTCATTTAAAGTTGATTTTGTGTCTATAACATTTGTGTTTGTTGTTTATCTGTGAAACTGTGTATCCTTCATTTAAACCTGAATGTGAGTCTGGCTATGTGAAGTGTTTTTGGTGAGGTATTCCTTTTATTGATTTTTTTTTTACTGTATCCCACCACTGCCTTTGGGTTTGGAGGGTTACTTGTGATAAACGTACTGTAAATTGTAAGGATGTGTCTTTGTATGCAATTCCCATTTTTTATCTTTCTGCTTTCAGTATTATACCTCAATCTACAGTTTTCATCATTGTGACTACGATGTGTCAGTTTTTTTATTTGCGCCTGTTTTGACTGGTATTGTTTTTGTGTCCATGATGTGGATGCATGCACTCTTCAGCTCTGGACACTTTTCAGCAATGATATCTTTGACTGTTGCTTCTTCTTACTGGTTCTCTGGAACCCAAATGATTCTGATATTTTTTCTGTTTAATTTATCCCATAATTCTATTGTTGTTTATTTATTTGGATAATTTACTCCATCTTCTGTTAATTTATTTTGAGGCTCTTTTTCATTTTCAGTTGTTGATTGGAGGTTTTCTACACTACATCTTTGAGCTCACCAGCAGCTGTTAACTCTGCTGGTGAGGCCTTCCAATGAATTTCTTATTGCACTTACCAAGTTTTTCTTTTTTCTTTTCTCTTTTCTTATTTTGGGCCATACCCAGTGATGCTGAGGAGTTACTCCTGTGTTCAGAAATCGCTCCTGGTTTGGGGGACCAATTGAGAAGCCTAGGGATAGAACTGTGGTCTTTCCTCGGTCAGCCACATGCAAGGCAAATGCCTTACTGGTCTACCATTACTCTGGCTCCTATTTACCAAGTTTTTCTGTTGTTTCATTTCTGTTTATATTTTTCTCACTTCTGTTCTCATGTCCTCTTGTGTTTTATTGGAAATCCATTTCATGGTTTATTTAAGTGCATTGAACATCTTAAGCATTTCAACTCTGAACTCCATTTTAGAGAGGTTATATAGGGGATTAGTACTGTTGGGATCTGCAGGATTACAGTCTTCATATACCAACCATGGTAAAGTTTTGAGCTGCTTTAGCATGGTTTCTTGTGATCTCCAGATGTTTCTTTCCTATGTCACTGTCAGTCGTTTCCAAGCGAGAGAGGTCTCAGGGGAGTTTATATGGATGAAAGATTATCTTGTCGCTCCATCAGCTTTCCCTTTTTAGTCTCTGACTTGTGCAGATAGGTAGGCCACAATCCCTGTTGGGGCCACTCTCTACAAATGTCTTTTTAATAATAAAAAGAATGGTTTATTTGGGAGGCAAATTATTTTCTCACATAACCTCTCAAAGACAGAGCATTTCCTTTGTGCAGCAAACTTCATTGCATACATGGATTAGGTTCAGTGTAAAGAGACAGTTAGACCAGAAACCCAGGAGGTCTACCTTCAATTTCATTGCTAACTTTTGGCATGTTTCTATCTAATTGAGCAGCATTATTTTATGAAATCATGTATTATAGAGTTACAACTGCATACCGCTTCAAATATATTACCATACCACATACATCACAAAAATGTCAATATCCTTCTACCAGAGAACATTACATCCTGCTGTCCATTTCCAGCTTACTCTTTCTTTTACATCTTGTAATATCAAACCTGTGATTATAATGTTTTTGTCTTTATTTGACTTTGTTCTCTTTTTATCTTTATATCCCATTTGTAAGTGAGTCCAGCAATTACTAGTTTTTCTCCTTCTGATACACTTTTTTAATTTATTATGGTTACCTTCAGTTCTAATCCCTGTTTTTATAAAAGGCAAAATTTTATCTTTCTTATAGCTGAGTAGTATTCTATTGATTCTATCTATCCAAATGTTCTTGGATATTGGCTATTGTAATTACAGATGTCTATATTTTCCAAATTTGAGTTTTCATAGTCTTTGGATAGATTTATAGAACTGAAATGGATATATAAAATATATATGTAAATGTATAAATTGATATATAGGATAAGTATATTTTTAATATTTTGAGAAATATCCATAATGCTCTTCATTGAGGTTAAACCAATTTATATTCCCACCAACAGTGCAGGAGGCTGCCCTTACTCCACACTTCTGCCAGCCCCGGTGGTTTTTTGGCTTTTGGATCATAGGCCATTCTCACATTTTGACCTGAAACAAGAAAATATAATGAAGAAAATACAGATAAATATCCTATAATACACATCAAAAAGAACAAGAACAACCAGTGCTGATGCAAATGTAGGGAGAAAAGGGCTTTTATTCACTGCTGATGAGAATGTCAACTGGTTTAGTATTTTTAGAAAACAATATATATATATTCCTGAAAAATTAGAAATTGAGCTTCTATATTATTCATCAATACCACTGCTAGAACGGAGGTGATCTTTACATGACTGAAACCCAAACACAATCATGAATGTAATAAATTTGTTTAAATAAAAAATAAAAAATTGGTATAATATTTTGTTTCACACCAAGCTTGTAATTGACAAAAAAAAAAAAAAAACATTGTTGAACATGTGCGGCCATGATAAAAATCATTTATTGACAACATAAACTGGTATAAACACAATACCAAAATAAAATTAGCAGTAACAATATTTATTTAAAATGCAAAAAAAAAAAAAGAATGGAGTATAAACTAGGAGCTCAAAGACACCATGCAGACAAAATTCCTGTATTCCTACGTTCATTGCAGCAGTATTCACAGTAGCTAGAATCTGGAGACAATCAAATGCCCTAGAACAGATGAATGGCAAAGAAACTGTAGTACTACACAATGGAATACCATACAGCTATCAGAACACTGAACTCATTAAACTGGCTTATACATAGATGGCCATGGAGAGTATCTATGTTGAGCAAAGTGAGATAGAGAAAAAGGAAAAGACAAAGATGATCACTCTCATTTGTGGAGTATAAAAATAATTTGGTAATAGACAAGGGCCAGAAGGACTGAGCCATGGTAGGAAGCTTGCCACAAAGAGTGGAGGAAAGCAATCAGGGCGAAGAAGGGAATGCTATGACAATTATAGCTGGAAATAATCATTCTGGCAAAGAACTGGGTGCTGAAGAAAAGGTATGATACCCCTTCAGTAACCATATTGCAAGCCATTGTGTCTAGATGGAAAAATGGGAGAGAGAGAGAGAGTGAGAAAGAGAAAGAGAAAGAGAGAGAGAATGTGTGAGGGAGATGTTGAAGTGAGAACATGTACTTTTTCAGAGTGAAAAAATTAGCATTTTATTTTTTTAAAAATACTGTAATAAAATTATCATCTTAACTATTTTAAAGACATTTTGGGGCTTGAGAGATAGCATGAAAGTAAGGTGTTTGCCTTTCATGCAGAAGGTCATCGCTTCAAATCCCGGCATTCCATATGGTCCCCCAAGCCTGCCAGGAGTGATTTTTGAGCATAGAGCCAGGAGTAACCTCTGAGCACTGCTGGGTGTGACCCAAAATCCAAAAAAAAAAAAAAAAAAGACATTTTAAAAACTTCCAAGGCATTAAATGTTTACAATTTAATTGCAATCAGCACTGTTATTTTAAAATTATTATAAAATGGAAACTATAGACTTATCTATTAAATACTAATTCCCTACTCAAACGACTCTACTCTTGCCCCTACCTCCAGCAACTAGAATTTTTCCTGTTTCTGTGAACATAGATGTACAAATATATCTTAAGACTATTTTTTTTACTACTTTGGGTTATATATCTAGTAGTAAATTTTTCAGCTTTAAGACATTACCCTCTCCCTTTATTGTTGCTGATATTGCTATTGTGATGACTGTCAAATGCACATGCGCATGACTGCCATGCTTCCACATTTTAAGTCTACTGGAAGTCTGGCAATCACACATTATTATTTTGTGGTGCTCACATACTTGGTTGTGTTTATACTCCTTTCATGGCAGTGTTTGCACATATACTTACTTGGGAGGGGTGTCCCATTCCTAGTTGAGGCACACAGTTATGACTGAGGCTCTTGTAGGAGTCATACATATTAACCACAGCATTCTCACACCTTTCTGTTGAAGTGTTTGTCAAGGTTTCACCCCTTTTTGTGGTGTATCTGGGACTTCTTGCAATTCCTAGGGTTCCAGAGATCCCAGAATCTCATTTTCTACTTGTGGGATACTTTAGATTTAAACTCATGACCACATGGTTGCAAGGTAGGTAATTTAAGCCCAGTAATATTCATCCTGGAGTAAATAATATTGTTTTAATTGTCTTTTATTCAGTTTTACCTTACTGTGGTTTAAGACTATATTTTACAAGATAGATATGCTTTTTTAAATTTACACTTAATTTGTAACCTAACCTATAATATATATTGAAAAAATGTCTCATGTACACTTTAGAAGAACGTCTAAGCTATTTTTAATGTCTAATCATTTTTGGTAGCTGTTTGATAATGTCTATTAAACCTAGTTGTTTTGTTGTGTTGTGTTAAGTACTCTGTTCCCTTATTATTTCTGATGGTCTCATCCATTATTTAGTGCAGAGTCTTGAAGTTTATTATTTGACGGTATGTCATTAGGCATGTAGATATTTATAATGATTATATTCTATGCATATTAACTTTAATATATATATATATAATGTCCTTCTTTGTCTCTTATTAACATTTTTGATTAAAAGTTTATCTTGGAGCCAGAATGATAACACAACAGGTAGAGTGCTTACCCTGTACGCAGTGACTCTGATTCAATCTGTGACATCCCGTCTGATCCCTAGCCTACCAGGAGTAATTCTTGAGAGTGAGCCAGGAGTAATCCCTGAGCACTGCCAGGTGTGGCCCCCAAACAAAACAAAAACAAACAAGCAAACAAAACTTTTTTCTTGTCTGAATTAAATTTAAGTTGTTTTTTCTCTTCCTTCCAAAATACAATACATAAAATACAATTCTTTGTCTCACTAGTACCTGTTTGCTGAATGAACTAGTGAATAAAGTATAACTGGAAGTAATTTCTTATTCAGAAGGCAATGCTATCTATGCAAAGAAGGCAAAAGCAATAGAGAAAGCATAGAAATCAGTGAATAGTTCAAATATCTTGAAATTTAGGATTCACAATCCTATTTGACTATATCTTTGTTTTGTGTAAACTAGTTAACTCATTTTAAAATGACTCTTCTGGGTGCACAAAATGGAATATTCAATTAAATGTTTTATATGTAAATCTTTAAAAGATCTTCCCCTAAGTAGAAAGGAATGCTTTTGAGCAAACTATTTCAGAAACGACAGAGGCCAGATGGAAATCATTCAGATGCCAGGCTATGCTAGCCTATTGTCTTTCCCAATTAGTTTCGGGTTGTTAGTGAAGTAGTTGTATAACTTAAAAAAAACCCCAAAACTTTTAATGCCTCTTAGTAATGAACTCATCTAGCCTCCAAAGTGACTTCTGGAACATCAAATTAGCTTTTGTAATAAATATTGCCATGAAACTAGTAATTAGCTTCTAATGATCCTACATTTTTCATCGGCTGTAAAGCCATAAACAGATGAAGATTTTGGCTCCTTGGCAAAATGTTTTTGACACAGATACCTGGAAAGAAAGGAAAGAAAAAAAAAATTCTATGATGCCTCAGGCCATAGATATCTGGCAAGAAGCTCACTGTTTCCCCTCTGGGAGACACAGCAATTTATCCACCAATATTTTTAATGCCCTCCAAAATTGTGACTGCAAGCATTGCAGGTCAAGCTAATGGATGAAATGTAATCCTAACAAAAGAAAAAAATGACCATTATTCTATAAGACTTTTAAAGTTGAAGAAAGCTAAAGTAATAAAGAATAAGCCTTGTGAGTACAATGGATACATGTCTTATTAAGGTTAACATTGGATTTCCCACCCAGAGAGATAGCATAGTGGTAGGGCATTTGCCTTGTATGCAGCTGATTCAGGACAAATGGTGGTTCGAACCCCGGCATCCCCTGTGGTCTCTTGTTCCTGGCAGGAGCAATTTCTGAGCACAGGGCCAGGAGTAACCCCTGAGCGCCACCGCTGGGTATGACTTTAAAGCAAAACCAAACCAAAACAAAACAAACAAACAAACAAAAAGATTGGATTTTCTAAATTGGGAAGGAAAAAGCCTTATGCGGTTTTATTTACCTTTATCATATGCCATTCAACAAGTATTTGGAAGCTATCATGTATATAATACACCTAAATTAGATACTGTATTGACCCATAAACCATTTGGTATGTTATGAAGTAAGAAAAAGGAGTACCAATGCTACCAGTCTAAGTCCTATTTCCTCATAGAAATCTTTCTCAGCATTTAGGCTGGAGTGGTGGTGCAAATGGTAAGGCATCTGCCTTACTCAAGCTAGCCTAGGACAGACCAGGGTTCAATTTCCCCCACCCACGTGTCCCAAGCCAGCAACAATTTCTGAGCGCATAGCCAGGAGTAACCCCTGAAAATCACTGGAGGTGGCCCAGAAACAAATAAAAAAAATCTTTCTCAGCATTATGAAAGCTGATGAAAGGAGTACCACCTCTGAAAGAGTGTAATGAAGGCCACAGAAAAACAGTAAAGTTACAGTTAAAAACATATTTAGACCAAGAAAATTAAAGTGAGCAAAAACAAGACCAAAGGGCACATTGCTAAAGGGAAAAGCTCACATTCCTGATGGCTGGTTCAGAAAATGTATACCAAAGTGTCACACAAGTGAGTTGGACATAACTTTTATAGTGTCCATTCAACAAAAAGACTGATGCTTAGCTATTGCTGCTTAAATATTAACAATGCCATAAGTGATGAAAAAGTGGCTGATGAGAATGGAACCAAGTCATATCAATAATTATGTCAGTAAAAAGGGAAATATGGTATATATCTCCAAAGAAAAGCATGAAATACTAAGTATATTTATCCTTTGAACTCTTCTTGAATTTTGACATATTATTTACCCTTTCTAAATCTGCTTTTTCCATTATAATCTGTGTTAGGTCAGGAGTTCTTTCTCTGGATTCCTTAAATCAGTGTCAAAGGCTTTTTGGATACCTGAAACTATAGGTAAAATATTGTGTGCATGGTGTTCATCTCCTTAAAAAGGCCTACATTTTTAATTCATTTTGTAAAGACTCAATGATCTCAATAAAACACTGGAATAACTCTTTTTATGTCAGCTCAAAAATTCTCTAGTACTTGGAATCTATATTTAATATAAGCCTTTAGTTCTGGCTACCATATCATTAACTATTATAAAAGAGATAAGTGAGTCATTTTTAAAAGAGTGCCATAGCACATGCATGCTTATCAATTGCTTATGGGGTAACAGTTTCCTAAACTGAATAAGGTACTAAAAACAGTAGAAACGTAAGGTGATGTTGTAACTAATCATCCACCCTAGGACCTGTTGGCAAGCGAAAGAAAATACTTCCAAAGGGACTTCTAGGCAGCATGCTGCAGAGTGGCCGCCTTATTCTATGGTCTTTCTATAAAGGAAAAATACTACCAGTAACGCATTGAACATCAATTCCACTCAAAAGCTAAGTCAATTCCAGAATTTCAAAAGCCTAACTTCATACTGGCAAGGTGAACAAACACCACCTCAGTGCTCCCTGCTTGATAGATTCTGAAATGTTTTCTATTGTGGAACTGCCAAAACCTGAGAGTCTTTTCATAGCAGAAGGATATGATTGCTTCCATAGGCAACAAGATTTGAGGTCATTCCCCAGAACGTGCTATTGGTCTACTAGACACAACCTTCTCATATGACCACCTCTAGAACCCAGTGTTCAGGTATAAGCTCTAAATAACAGATGTGAAGGTATGTATCTGTGCCTGTAAACAGGAGAGATTAGTCTTTAGGGAAAAAGATCTAAAGCATGATTCACTAAAGAGTATAAAAGCATCAGTTAAATAAAACAGGAAGCATCCCCTCTCTAGTAATCAGAGAAATGTAAATTAAAGCAACAAAGTGATGCCCCTTTCTATTACTATAATAACAAAACCTAAAGTAGTTATCTGTACTTAACTGACAGAAATATAATAATTTAGACATATTCATGTCTAGATTTTAAAACTGGTCAATCAAGTATTTTATAATTTATAAAAACTAAGTTAAAATATTGAAACAAAAAATAATAAAAGAGGAAAGTGAAAAAATAAAGAAAAAGGTAGAGAGTACTTTCTTTTTATGTCCTGAACCAACCACAAACCGGAAATACAAACATTTGCCATAATTAATTGCTTTCATATTCTGCTTCTTGTAAGACCAAAATATTTGTCAAATAAACAGTATTACTTAAAGCACAAACCTCTTTGCTACCTTGGGTTATTATTTGGATCTTTAAAATCTGTAGATGAAAACAACAGCTTATTGCTAGAATATCTGGCAAAAAGGAGCTTGTCATGCACTTAGACATAGTAATTTGGTAACATGAGTAAGATTATATTAAGGTGCAGGGCAGAGTATGAAGGATGAAAAAGGAGGAGGAGGAAGAAGCACTTTGACTACTTTTAACTTACTAACAATCTATAGTTATGTAGATAAATCATGCCCCAATGAGAGGGAGAGTTTAACAGAAAATTACTGTTGAAAGAGGCAAGGGACCAAATCAGTCTGGATGGATGATGCTCTTGTATTGAATAAGCTCCATAAATTCTTTAGACATGGCTCCATTTTGCACCTTTTTTGAGAACCCTTTGAGGCTCACTCTTAGAAAGGGAGTTAACCATCTTGACATACTCAGGTGCCCTTTGTTTCCCATTGGTCCCTATGGAAGACACTTTGGAGAAAGACCAGCAAGAATAAGAGGTCTGAATGTTTCTTCCCTACACATGCTTTCTAAAGAGATTATATCTCTCTTACAAGTTACTAGTTACTATTCCTTCAAGGTTCAAGCTTTCAGGCTCCAGTAAAACCTTGTATTTCCCCAGTTTCTTCTGACCTATGTTGTTCAGAGATTCTGGCCAGTTATAGTCTCTGACATTCATAAGTCTAGTCAGTTCTCTCAATCTGTTGGTACCATGCAATAGCATTTATATTTAACCTCTTTAGATCAAACCTCTGAGTAGAATACCTGACATAACTTGATGAAACCACAATGAAAGAAAGGTTTTCTTTTTCACCTGTTCTATGTGCCCACTCAGAGTTATCAGGTTGTTCTGCTTAGGGCCCAGTGCTGATTGATCAACAGTACCTCACTTTGAAATTTCCATAAGTGCCCCAGCAGAAGAAAGAGCTGGAAGGGCTTAACTACATTGGTGAATAGGTGACAGATAACAGTCTTATCACATCCTGTGGTCACTCATGCTATGTTCCTATTTAATTGCAGAAGGTTAAAAATTGGTAAAGTATGCGTGGGTATCTGTTGATCAAGAAATTTCTCCTTGACCTCAAGGACAAAGAAGGGTGTAGATTGTCCCACTTTAGAAAAGGGAAGAAAAGTTGAAAGCCAATTTACAGGGTTGTGTAGAAATATAGTACAGAATCTGATGTGCTTATAACAAGGTTCGTGCAGATATGTTTAAATGTGTTCATAAGAAAGATAAGTTAATTCTAGCTGTGATGTGCATAGATCATTTCATGCACAAAAATTGAAGACAAATTTTTATGGGTTCTGAGTTTTTGAAGATGATAATAGGAGCTTACATAATATGACTCACAGCGTTTCTATCGAAAACTCCTAAGGCCATAATTTTACTTGATCATATTCTCACCAACCACTACAACTCGTAGGGTGTGATGGGCCTGGGCAGGGATAAGTATAGTTGGCCTGAAATGACTTCCTGAAATAGAGACCATAGACTCATGTGTTCTCTCTATCCTCAGGAAAATAATTACAAAAAGAATTACCAAAAGGAAAAGAATCAAGTTTACTTTATTCCCTCAAAACAAGAGGCATTTTTTCAGCATAGCAATGATAATTTTGGAACTACAGGTGTTTGTACAATTTCTCAGCAAATTTATAGTGAGCTTTTATTAGGTGTTCAATACTGTTGGGGTGGGGATCCATTTTTTTCTATAAGTAGAAATTTGGATATTTATAATAAAATGCAAGTAGAGAGGTCATGGGAGCTGATTAGAAGCACAGATGTCTGTCTCATTATATGCTAGGGCCATATCACATGATTTTGCAGTCTTCTTGACCCAAGGTCAGACTTTCCCATTGCTGCTTTAGATAGTGAAAATATGGCAACAAATAAGCAAACACAACACTTCCCTCTTTGTCATCCTGAGAAAGAGTGAAGATAATCATCAAATCCTGCAATAACTTGCTGAGGTGACAAATGGGACAAAAGCTACAGGAAGAAATGCAGAAGGGGAAGAACAAACTAAAAAAAATTTATAAGAACAGGAGGTCAGGGAGATAGAGTTGAGTATGGTGGGATTTTTTGTTTGTTTGTTTATGTGAGTTTTTTATGTTGTTTTTGTTTTTGGGCCACACTTGGTGAAGCTCAGGGGTTACTCCTAACTATGTGCTCAGAAATCGCTCCTGGCTTGGGAGACCATTTGGGACACCAGGGATAGAACCCAAGTCCTTCCTGGATCAGCCATGCAAGGCAAACACCCTACTGCTGCACTATTGCTCTGGCCCTGAGTATGGCATTTTTTTAACTGCTAGCCTGGAATGACCATTTTTCTTAAAGAGGCTAGGAAGGGACAAAGGAGGTGGTTTTACCATCCTTGAATATTTACATGTAGGGAAGAATGTCCACTCCCAGGGTTGAAAGCCTAAACCTTAACAGTTAGTATGTAGAGTTCCCTAGTTTACCTAGAGAATAATTCTGGAAAATGTAATGGCAAGAGACCTACTCACCAACCTGGAGGTCTGTGACCTGTATTCTGCTCATCCTGAACAGACTCAAGGTTTAATGACTGATGTAATAACCACCAAAGTTTATTGCAGAGAGACCAGGACTCTAACCTTCTATAAAGATTTCTAGACCAAAGAAAAAGTCAAGCAGACAACTTGGGTTATTTTTCTGATAATAAATCTTTCATCAATCAAAGAGGTAGGTGAAGACTTAGAGGAAAGGAGAACTGAAAATGAAAACTAAAATTGTAATTGGCGTTCTTTCTTTCTATTCTTTTACTTTGTTTTTGAGCTCTACCTAGATGTGATCAGAGGCTACTTCTTGTTCAGTGGTCACTTTATTGTTGGTAGTAATCTGAGAGACTATGCAGTATCAAGGATTGAACCTGGACCTTTTATGTGCAAATCAAATCACATGCTCCTTGGTCATTTGCATTCTCTACAAAAGCTTTCCAGCAAGGCTCTTGTAAATCAATTCATAGCAAAATTAGATCAAAAAAAGGGAGCGAGGCAATCCCTCAACTAAAGGAGGGAGAGGATATAACACAGCAGGAGTCCCCTGTGAACCTGTGGTAGCCAGGTCAACAGCAATGCAGAGCCGACAGGGCAACCAGTCTGCTATGGAAGTCATTGATGAGGCAGTCCACATACATGAGCAGGCAACTCAGTCTCAGCAGCTGATATCAGTGAAGTGGGCCAAAGCGGCTAAGAAAAAAAAAATGGATGGACACCAGCTGGAAGCTGACAGTTGTTATTCATGAGCACATGAACGAACACCCTGGAGAATGCCCAGGAATAATTTAAAAGGGCTTTGTGAAGCCTTGGATCACCTGTAATAGTCAGTGAGGTGAATGCCAGCAGATCATAGGTAATTACCAAATAAGAAAGTGGATGATCATTTCTTTTAGTAAGTTCACAAAGCATCTTTGGGGCAGGATCGTGGTATGATCAAGTTTCAGCCATTCAGATATCTCTCTAGAAACTCAGCAAGCCAAAATTTTCAAATCAACTTTTGGAGGGCATCAGGGAAAATTTTCTACTATGGAAAGTAGAGAAAGCCAGACAGAAAAACTAGACAAGAATCTAAAGACATAAAGGGGGTGGTTCTTGAAGCAACCACAAGAAAAACAGACATCTGATTCAAAGAAGAAAGGTTAGCAAATAAGAACAATAAACTCACGAGACCATTTATAAACAGCTCATGGATCCAAAAGGGAGACAGAAAGGGGAAAAAAAGATAGGAAGACAAAGAAGGGGGAGAGAAATTGGATCTTCTTCAGGCAAACAGACCCATAGGCACTGGGACAAGCCAGACCAAGGTGTGAGAAAACTGGAAGACAGAGAGATGCCAAGTTGGCACCAGTGGATTCCTGCAGAGACCTCAGAGGCAAATGGGGCCAGACTGTTATGAAGGAGCTTAAAGAAATAGCTTGATTATATGGAGAAGAGCAAGAGAGATTTAGAACAACTCACTGCCTCAGAAAAAGAAAAGAAAAAGAAAAAGATCAGCAGATATTCTTCAGTCAATGGTTGCATCAGTGACAGTGAAAGCTGGAACCTGGGATCGGAGCCTGTTCCCACTCACTCCCAGTCTCATGGAAATGAAATGAGTTTTGCTTCTTTGCTTAGGACATTAGGAAGCTGGATCTTTTCCCGGGTCCTGGTTCTCTGCACAAGACCCTTTTCCTAGGCATAAGCCTCTCCTTGCCCTTCAGAGTGAAAAGCAACAGAAATCAACTGTGGCCCAATAAAGCCCAAAGTTATATTTGTAATATTATCACAAGTCTGATTAGTCACAAAGAGGGCAAGAAGTAGAGAGTCACATTTTGGGGTACTGGCTGAAATCCAAGCCTAGAACTTTTCAGGACAACCCCACTCTCCACCTCTCTCCGATCCCACCCCCGCCTCAGGCTCATAGCCAGTCACACCTGGATTCCAAAGCTTCCCGCTGAAATTCCATTCCTAGGTCTCCTCGACCAGAGCAAAGGTCCTGCAAGACCTCTTGCCTCCAGAATGACTCATAGCCGAATCCCTGGAGATAGCTGACAAAATCAGTGTCTGGCATTTTGGACTGCACCTATAGAAGGCAGAATTGCCTTCCATGAGATGGTGGGTCCCCACATAGAGGACAATCTTTCTGACAGGACAGGTCCAAAAGCAAAAAGAGCTACAACTTCCTTAATACTACCCTACCCCCCCATCCACACACCTGCCCCCACTTGGCTTTTTGCCCAGCCTCAAGGGTGACAGGAGAGGTCTTATCCATCTTGTTATTTACCATGCCATGTCCTGCTCTGCACACTGCGTCCCCAACTATTCACCCCAGGTCCTCAATGCCTCTCCACCAGTCACAAGGTTTGGAGGGAGGCCTTCGTGGCAGCTGAGCAGGGCTCTTGCAGCCGCCAGGAGGCTGTAGGGGAGGGCAGGGAGGGCAGGAGGAGGGAAGCTGTCTCTTCTCCTTGCCCAGGAGGACCCATGGCTTCTGCCCTGCTTCACTTGATGGGGAGGAAACAGACTTCCTGAACATTCCCTGAAGTACAACTGTCCATCTGTTACACTTGGATGAAGTGGGGGTGTTCTTACTCTTTTTTATTCTTCTTTAATCACTTTGCTACATTTTCCTGGTAGCTTCCATGCTGTTTAAGCAGGTAATCATCTATTCCTTAAAAACCCTGGCACGATTTATCAGAGAGTCTGCTTGCCTTTCTAATGAGTGATCATAATAGCGCTGCTTGCGAGTGGCTCCTTTTTTTCGTTTTCAGATTTATCAAGGTCTGATTTAATTGCCATAAACAAGGAAAAACAAGACCAAATTAACAGATGAAATCATAGAGTTTGGAAGCTGATTTGTATTAAAGAGCTCCTACTTTAGAGATCTGGCTAGTAATGACCCCGGGCCTTGATAAAATTAGTCAAAATGAAAACATACATAACAGGGCAGGGCTTTGCTTGAAGACATGAGGGCAGGGAAGCAGGTTGAGAAGGATCCTGAGTGAAACCATGACAGTAGGAGTGGGATCAGGAACACAGGCTTCCCTCATCCCCAACTCCCCTAGGCTAGCGTGGCCCAAGCTTCCAATCAGCCACTGGCCCTGCCTTCTCATGGGAGAGCTGCACTCTGATCCAAGAAGTCAGATCCAATATAAACCATTCTCTGTGGAATTATTTTCTGTCTTTTTAACAGACTGGAAATATTTTACATCCATTGGAAGACTACCTTTGAATGAGAGGTTTGATTTTCTACATTGTGCTTTGTATTTGCTCTAATCAAATTCCCTCTCGCTCAGATAAACCTTAAATGTATTAAATGTGGATCACATCAGAAGAAAACATGAGCGATTCCCAGCCAGATCCTCTCAGGCAGGGGAACTCGCCTTTGTTATGGAAATGTTTCTCTGGAGTGTATTTTTGCCAGCCCAAACACTTATACCCTTTTCTCCCCTGAGCTCCTGCTAGATACCTGAGATTTGGGTATGGAGTGTGATGTGAAGGATATGAGGGTCTTTTTAGAGAAGTAGTACACAAACTCTCTGGGTAGCAATTCTGAAGGGGTTGAGGATGTCAACTTGAATGCTGAAGAAAGGGTGAGTCACCCTGTCCTATTCCCTCCAACAGTCACCTCAAACATCTCACTTCAAGTCTAAGACTCACCTGGACAATGGAGAGAATTAATACTTCTCTCCAAGAATTGCTAACAAATAATAAGGTTATGTACAGCAAACAGTGCTTTATAACCACTGGTCTACAGGTAAAGAGGTTGAAAACCACTGTTCTGTTGCTTTGGGTATTACTGTGGGTCAGTGGACCTATATGCAGACACGACTGGCACAGGAGTGTAAAAAGGTTGAACAATGCTGCAATACAGCACATGAAACAGTTGAAAAGACATGCTATGTAATTAATTTTTTAGTTTATTGCATGTTTCTTCCCACTTTCAATTTTTTGATTACTCTTATTTTATTTATTTTCTATTTTTCATTAATTAATTAGTTAATTAATTAATTTAAAAACAGTGGTTACAAAGTTGTTCCTGATTTAAGTTTCAGTCATACAAAAATTTATACATTATTCTTTACCAGTGCCCATTTCCCACCAACAAAGTACCCATTTTCCATCCCTGCCATCTTCCTCTTTGCCTGCCTCTGGGGAAAAATTTGACCCCCCTTTTTTGAGCTGTGATTTGGACTATTGTTCTTTTTTTTTTTTTTTTTTTTTTTGGTTTTTGGGCCACACCCGTTTGATGCTCAGGGGTTACTCCTGGCTATGCGCTCAGAAATCGCCCCTGGCTTGGGGGGACCATATGGGACACCGGGGGATCGAACCACGGTCCGTCCTACACTAGCGCTTGCAAGGCAGACACCTTACCTATTGCGCCACCTTCCCGGCCCCTATTGTTCTTTATTTTATTTTTAATATCCACTTTCATTTTATTGAATCTCTAAACAATATTCCTTAAATAAGCCTCTATATTGCTACTGAGAGTATAAAGGAGTTTTTCTAAGTGGGATCCTCAGACCTGTAGCATCGAACAACTACACTCACTTTTTAAACAGGGGGCCAGTTCACTTTCCCTCAGACCTTTGGAGGGCCAGACTATAGTGAAAACAAAAACTATGAACAAATTCCTATGCACACTGCATATATCTTATTTTGAAGTGAAGAAACAAAATGGGAACAAATGCAATGTGTGGCCAGTGTGCCATAGTTTGAGGTCCACTAAACTACTGGAAATCTTATTAATATTCCCCTTGACACACACACTAACGAAAACCTCAGTTTTATAAAGTCTAGTGAAGGGGCCCAGACACCTGCATTTTCTACAAGTCTTTCAGGTTATTCACCCACAGAGTCAAGTTTTAGAACTACTGGTGAGAGAATATGCTATTGAAAACTTCTCTTAGACAAAAAGTTATCATATAAATTTCCCCTGACCATATATTTGCTTTTTTATTTATTGACTAGTTATATACATTGGATTGTCAGTTGGTATATAACAAACATGCAATGAGCAACATTTGCTTCTCTTCCACTCAGCTTTTCCACAAGCAAATTTTAGAGAATTTTAACATATGCTCTATCCAAGTACCAGAGAAAAGATCCACTGATGGTAGAAGGGAGTCTTAAAGTTAAGTAAAAAAGACAGGGAGCTGTCTTCTTGTGACTCTTCTGAAATTTGGGAGAGACATAGCAAAAGCTACCGTACATTTAAAACTTTTTATCCCAAATGTTCCAGATAATGCCCATAATGAATATGGGAGTGCTTGCAAAAAAAATTAACTAATGATAAAATTACATGCTAGGGTTGTAGATCTTCTGTGAATTTTATCTGCTCCAAAGATAGGTCTTCATAAGCAGATTAATTTGCAAATCAGGACTCAGGTTACAAAAGTTTATATTTAATATATGTTCCTAAATATTGTGATGCTACCAAGAAATACTTAAAATTTGTATTTGAGAATTAGTGATTCACCCTAGACCATGTTTCTAACCGGATTATCTAGCTTCATAAATTTTTGTTTTAAAATGGTTATTGTTAGCATAATAATAATATTTTAATAATTGGACAAGACGAATGCTCTTTACTAGTCTCAGAAAGTGTTGTGGAGTCGAATGCAGTGAGGATCACTTTACATCTCTCTTTTCTGTAGATTTTCTATCTTGAATTACTTGAATCTAATGTTTACTGCACAAGTTTCTTTCAGGGAGATTTGGCAATCATTGCATTTCCTTTCCAGGCTCTGACATTTGTCAATTCTATTACATTGTATAAGCTGTGACTTCTTTATGGAAGCAAATTGTGGTTAGTAGAATGGTTGCATTATTGAAAAGTAACATCTCTTGGATTCAGATTCCTTTAAAGATTAGAATATCTCTAGAATGCACATCAAAGTATGTAAAACTAGGTTAGGATTACATAAAAGTCATCTTTCCATTAAATGTTAGCAGAAAGTATTTTTTACCCCCTTTGATGATGCAGGTCTATTATTTAGCTTAATTTCTAGAGATCTTCTTCGGACCTCAAATTTTTTTTTGTTTTTGTTTTTGGGCCATACCCATTGACACTCCAGGTTTACTCCAGGCTATGCACTCAGAAATCACTCCTGGCTTGGGGACCATGTAGGATGCCAGGGATCGTACCCCAATTCGTCCTAGGCTAGTGTGTGCAAGGCAAACACTTTATGCCCTGCATCACCACTCTGGCCCCTGGACCTCAATGTTTAATACCCTAACCATGTTAGCACAGTGAGAGTCCAGCAACAACATCTTTAACATATAGGTTAATGCATGACTACCTTTTTCTTAGTTTTCAAATAGTGCTGAATTTGGTTTCAGAATTTTTCTTTCAAGGTATAGTTAGCCATCAAGCAATTGGATAACAAGATTCTCTCCAGCTCTGAAAGCCTGGTGAACAAAAACTAAGGTCCATAAACACATAGAAGAAGGTCATTAGGGCTATTAGGCTTCAACTGGCAAGCAAGAATAGAAAACAAAGAATATAATAGGTCCCCACTTAATATCATTAATCATTTCTAAGAGATAACAATCTTAAGTTAAGAGAATTACAGCAAGAGCAATGCTTAAATAGTGTTCTTTCCTTCAAAGTTGTCAGGAAAAGTTGTTTCCCCCATCCCACTCTTCTTATTGGGGTGTTTTTCTGCAATCAATTAGGGGACAATCATGAACAAAACATTTCTATGGACTGCTATTCTGTGGGGTCACAAATGCTAAACCTAATACTGGAAAGCAGAGCAATCAGCTGTGTCTTTATACAGATTTGAATTGAGAGGGAAATAAAACCAGTAAGTCTATAAAATCAAGGATGTGATTTTAGTAGAGAAAATATCTTGAATATATAAAGATTTGGGTTCAATCCTTGAAGGACCCCATCCCAGAACTGCTTGGTGTAACTAAAAATGAATTGATTAAATTAATATAGATTCCATTTAAAAAATTCCCATGCTATCCTTTGGTTTTTTTCTTCCTTTTGATCAACCTATGGTAGAGTCATGAAGGATTTGAATAAAACAGTTGTGGAATCATTAAGATCCAAGTCTTGGTTTGTCCTGTCACTTATTAGCTTTTCTATACTGGACATGTTACTTAATTCCAGAGAAGGAGATGGGGATACAGAATCAGAGTTAAGGGAAGTAAGGAGAGTGTCCTACTGATTTTGCTGTTTCAAGAGTTAAATAATCAGTCAACAAATGTATGTAACCTCTAGAAGCTGTCAAAGCAATGTAATAGCTTCTCTCCTTGAACTTTTATATGTGATACTGCTACTTCAACCTCAGTTTTAGTTGAATAAATTCCATTTCAGGGTCAGAGAGGAAGTACAGGAGATAAGGCAGTTGTCTTGCATATAGCCTACCTAGTGGCTGATTTGATCCAATCTTCAATACCACAAATGATTCTATGAGTACTAAAGTGACCCCTGAGTGTTGAAACACACTGCTTTTACCCAAGAACAAGGGCTGTTGGAACACCCTGCTTTTACATAAGACAAAGGCCTTCCCAAGTTTCCTCTTTCCTTTTTACCTATTCCTTTCACATGCAAAAGTAGATTGGCTTATGAATTCATTTATCTCTCACTTACTCTTCTCCACCTGGTGGGGATTTGAATTGGTAAATAAAGAGAGGTTTGGGTTTGGCAATTCCTGGATAGATCATAAGGTGAGAAGCCATTGACTCATGTTTTTCTTTCTATAACTGGCTTGGTTTATTAATTCTTTATAGTAACCCTGCTTCAGACCCACTCATCTGGGATTGTAAAAATAGTGTGGGGATTTATCTTACAATCAGTAAATTGTACAATTTACAATGAGTACACTCAAATGTGGTCCAATTATATTCCCCAAGATTTTTGAGTGTTGCTTATTAAAACTTTAAGGCAATACATTTTTTTGTGTGTTCTGAGCCACTAAATTTATAGTATTTGTTACAGAAGCACAGAAAACATATATAAACATTTACTTCTGTATAATTCTGCACCAGCAATACACCAGCAAAAAATTCTGCCAAGCATCAATAAAAGATGGAGTTCTTTCATTATAGAATGTCCATAGTTGTCTCCATTTTGGCTTTAAAATGGCACTACAATGAATTTTAAATTGACTTTAATTCACCTGAGGTATATAGAAAATAATCAAGTATTAGATAATGACAAGTATTAGAGAATAAATTGCCAAGAATTCATTTTAAATGTGAAGTTGGGGAGAATAGAGTTAGTAAAAATTGTTACTTAAATTTGTTTTCCTTTCCTGGAGAGCTAGTACAAAAGGTTGAAGTATAAGAAAAAGGCCTGAGTTTAATCTCTAGCACTACATTGTCCCCCAAGCACTGCCCAAGAGAAATACCAAAGTATTCACCTAACTGTGAGTAGCCCCTCAATATTATTGCATATGGTGCCTCAAAAGAATTTCCTTCAAAATAATTGTTCTTTTCCTATAGAACCTAGATTATGAGGTGTTCAGGATCACCTAGACACATATGAAATACATGGGATTAAGCTCATGGCATCATATAGGCATATATAGCATGGGACAGTGCTAAACCACTGTGCCTTCTACCAGGTGCTTCTTGATGGGGTTCTTAACAGCAGGCTTGCTCAGTGTATGTGTTAGCACCAAGATTTGAAATCACTGCCTTGTACTTTCCCACTAAGCTCTATAAACTATTGAGCCATTTTCTGAGTCCCTACCTCTTAGGTTTCATTATCATTTTTAATCAACTCTGGTGTTCAACAGAAGTTACTAGAACATAATTAACTCTAGTCTATCAGTCAGTTCTTCACAGTAGGTTGCAATGAGTTGGAAATTCCCATTAAGCAAAACAAGGAGAATCACCTGATTTCAGGTTATAACACAACATCTCTTTGCAGTACAGTTGTCTGGTCACTTGATGTTCCAGCTCAACTTTGCTCTTGGGTTTCTTTTGCTTTCTTTTGAATCTAAATTTCTTTTGCCAGGATTAGTCACCTGAGTGGATCATGTTTTGATTATTTACCAGGACATTTCACTTTAAGTTCATTTTTTATAGGAAACAAGAACATCTTTGCCAGAGAAAGAAATAGAGACTATGGACTAAATCAGGAGCATACTAAATTGATGAATTGAAATTGAATCCTGAGTCATAGATTTAATCCCTCAACAACTGACAAAATTCGTTCTTACAAAAAAGAGGAAAAATTAATCCAAGCCACAGCAGTAGAAATCAATTTGTTCCATCAGAAACGATGACAAACTACTGAATTGTAGTCCATAAATATAAAATTAAGATTATAAAATATTCCTCCTTTCTAATTATCTAATGCTTGGTAAGCCTTCCATGAAAATGAGATGGTCTTTGGTAGATTTATTTGACTCTAATAAATAGGGCATAGAGGTTATGCTATGACATTTATTTACATAACAAAAAATATAGAAAGTACCTTTTCTAGATAAGGGAGGGATGCTCTGGGGAACAAGTCAATCCTGAGGCTCTTATAGCCTCTTTTCCAGTTTTTTTTCCTATTTCAGTGTCATTTTTTAATTCCAAATGACAATCTCCCTTTCTTCCGCTGCAAGTCCCTGGATTAAGGGTTGTTCGTGAATGTATTGGTGGTCCAAGAAGCCCTGCTTTCAAAGATGTGCACCCTATGTTAAAGGGGCTGTGAAGAGACTGAGTTGTTCCGGGGGCAGTCCCCCAAGCCATCTATTGTTTTTTTGTGGCCATCATACCACAAAATTTCAAGGAAAGATCTAGTTGAATGTCACGTGCTGATTCTCTGTGGCCTGGAAGAGATTCTGAGCAAGTGGAAAGCAGCCTGACTTTGGAAATATCTTCCAGACTGCAGCTATTAGTGTTTTCCCGTCAAGGAATACGGGGTGGGGTAAAAAGAAGGAAAAAAATAGTTTGGGATAGGTGGGGACTGGATGGGATTTCTTTAAGACCAGATTTAAAACATTCTGCCCTTTTTTTTTTTCTTTTTTGAGACAACTTACTTTGTAATCATCGCCTTGGCGTCTGGCCCTCTTTCATTTAACCTCATCTGCCTGACTTTAAATTCATGGAACAGATTTTTCACTGCCTTGGACTCCAAGCACTTGGCTGGTGAAGTGTTCTTGGATGTTACCAAAAAAAAAAAAAAAGGCATTTGATACCATTAATCATATTGCCATATGTAATAAATTGGCTGCCTATGGTACATCGTCTAAAATTGTCACATGGTTCCAATCAGAGCCCTGCCAACGGAAAGTGGTTATTGGAAACTCTGACTCTCACTTTCAAGCAGCCTTTCTCTGTGTTTCACAGCCCCTCCTGTTTACACTGCACATTCATGACCTGCTGGCTCATCATCTACACAAAGGCCAATCCTGAGGGTGGAGGCCCATGTTTGGGGGTGCTGTTCCACATGCCAATAACCTGTGTGGAATAAAAATTACATCTTTCACATTAGTCTGGGACAGCCAGACAGCTTGAAAACCACTCTAACACTTGCTTATCATGGGGGTTCGACTTTGCTCCCCCCAAATGTCCCCGATTCTCTTTAAACCATCCTCATCTGCCTTTTTTCTCAATAATATGCATATCCAAAAGTTGGGAAAGCAATATCCCCAGTAAAGAATACTGCTACCGGAACTGAAGAGCGAGAGTAAAGCATTTGCCTTATATATTGCTGACACGAGTTCAATCCCTAGGACCACCTGCAGTCCTCTGAGCACCACCAGGCATGGTACCTTGAGTACAAAATCAGGAATATGTCTGAACATATTGTGGTTCAAAATGTGCTTGATGTAGTTCAAAAACCAAAAGTCACCACCAACATCAACAAAAGAATATAGCATCCTGTACTTAAATTGACTTGAGAGGGAAGACCACCTGGTTCTGCCTTCGACTTCAGGGATTCAGGCTGCTCTGAATCCAGCTAAGAGCAATTGATTTCAGCAAGTGGTATAAGGAGATGAATAAACAGAAATTGTTGGAAGTACATGTGCCCACTACTTTCCTGGTTTTGATGGCTTACACTTGCGTGTAGCAAATTTTAGGTCTCTGTGTTTCTTCTTTATTGTTTTATTTTTCTACCATCCTCAGATAAAATCAGATAAAAGAAAAATGAACTCAAGCTACCCAAATCAGATGGTTCTTTTGACTTTGATTTTGTAATATACCTTTATGGCATGCTTTGGAATTCTATTCCATCTTGTTTGAAGTGGGAAGTCCTCTGTGCACATGTTTTGAATAAACATCTGTGCACATGGAGATGGCCCTTTATGGGTGTTCAAGCATGGGTGAGAATAGGTGAACATGTGCCCCTTCTCTGACATCTTGCAGAGATTCCAGCTGGGGCCAGGTACTGAAATCCTGAAATATGACTTTTGTCTCTTTTCCAGAAGCTTTGAGTCAGGAAGTACAGGAAATCTTTATCACCCCCCCCCAAATCTTGGAACAAAAGATTTGTTTTCATGAAATTTGCAGCCTGATATTAGCAGACCCAGGAGGTTCAGGCAGTTTGGGGAAGGTTTACACAACATCCCCATCCCCATCTGAAACCCATAAATAAGGTGATGGGGGTGGGATATGTAGTTCCTCCTTTTTTCATATCACATCTACAACTTTTATCTTTAGCAGGACATTGTTCAGTAGAGTTAAAAAGCACATGGGAAAAGCGTACTCCGAAAATTAATAGACAGTCTTAAAGAACCATACTCTGGTCTGCATATCTAATTTCTTCTTTGTATAGGTGGAATGATATGCCTATAACAAACCTGTTCTTTGGTTTGGAGGAAATCAAATAGTAAAAGAAGCCTAAAACAATTGACAAAGAATCCAGTGTTCCTAGTAGCTTCAGAATCACCAGTGCTTTAAGGACATCTAAGAATGCAGTGACACACTCAAGTGAGCTGGAAACTTAGCCCTATTTGATATTGTGAAAAGTTCAAATCTAAAATTTCATTGCCTTTATATATAAAAGCTTTCTACAATTCTGGTTTGAGGAAACAGAGTAAATGCATTTGTTTGTTTTGGAGAGACAAGTGGGTTCCCTCACGGAGCCTTAGTTGCATTGTAGGTAATCACCTTAAGAACACACCCTATTTTAATATCCAGAGCACACACCCTGCTTCTCTAATGCCCTTATACTGTCTTTTCTAAACAAGGAAGCATATGCCCTGTTATAAGCCTTTCTCACATCCTACCCAATTGGCTGACACAGAATCCACACCTTACTCTTCACCTTACTCCCCCTAATATAACCATACCTCTCCCATCTGCAATAAACTGAGTTACTTTCCTGAAGTGGATGCTTCTTTGTGAGTCCTCTATTCACCTGAAGATCCAACCTCTCCAATGACTTCTACATCCAGGGACTCTGACTTCACCAAACTCTGACCTTGTTTTTGGGCCACACCTGTTTGATGCTCAGGGGTTACTCCTGGCTCAGAAATTGCCCCTGGCTTGGGGGGATCATATGGGACGCCGGGGGATCGAACCGCAGTCCTTCCTTGGCTAGCACTTGCAAGGCAGATACACCTTACCTCTAGCGCCACCTCGCCGGCCCCAATTTCTACATCTTGGGATCTGACATTACCTGCTTTATTTAAAATTCATCTCCAATGATCCAATATAGCTTGGCATTATTGGTGCCTCACTTGGAAAATAGAAAGCTCTTACAAAATATTTTTTTTCTCATTTAATCAGTAGATCATTAATGAGTAGACCATGAAACAAATAGTAGGGACCTAGAGAATAAATTGTTTCTGTCCTTGAAAGGAATATCATTTTGTTTAAACATTCAAAATACACTCATAGACTAACATAACTATATGTCTTTATCCTTCCCATAAAGTTCCATTGAATTGGTTATATTAAGGGGTGTCCCAAATAGTGCTTAGAAGGGCCACTCCTAGCAGGAATAATCCCGATTATATAGGTTTGAAGTCTCAGTGCTTGATAGGGAGCTTCTCACAGCAGTGCTGGGGTCAACATTGAATTTAACTCTACTTTATTGCAGGAGCAACGCAATTTTTCTGACAAACTTTGTGAGCATCTCTCTTATGAAGGTTGTTTGAATCCATGAGCAGTGAGCTACAGTCATTGCTAATGGGAACAATGAGACAATACTAAAGGAGGAGGGAAAGAGTGTGGCCATCATATAAATAAAAAACAAACAAAACAATTAGATAAAAAAAGTAATTGGAAAAATTTTCTAAATGAGGATGATCATCATGGATACATTTAAGACTCATAGTGGTCTGTTCTTATCATTTTACTTCCATTCTAAGATTAAAGGATACCAGGAGGTCAAAAAGAATTACATTGCTTTTTTGATGTTTCAGGGTTAATTTGAGAAAGAAATTTAAGCAGATGGCCTACAATTTAAGCAGGTTATGGCAGCTGCTTATTACTAGATTACAGAAAAACTGTTAATAGCTAACGAAGGCTTTGGAACACCTTGACTGTGAGAAAGTCAGAGAATGATCTTGTGTGAAGAAACCAACTCCAAGACAAAGTTCAGGAAGAGCTAAAATAAGAACCCTAGTTAAATGAAGTCTGGCAAATGTTTTCAGTAAAGGAATGGATAGTAAATATTTTAGGCTTTGCAGTCACATATGGATTTTGTCACAGTGGAGGCTGTGCATGTTTGAGTGTGTGTGTATGTATGTTGTATGTATTGTGTCTTAAAGTTCCTTTAGAATAAACAAACTGTGCTCAGATCGAGAGTTTTACAGATTATGGGTGGGATCTGGCCAGGAGTCAGAGTTGTCTTAGAGGTTGACAACCCTATAAACTTTTATTTACCAAATATATTGTGTTAAGTATTTTAGCTATCTAGACTCGCAGGAGTCCTCAAACTTTTTAAACAGGGGGCCAGTTCACTGTCCTTCAGACTGTTGGAGGGCCAGTTTATAGTAAAAACAAAAATTATGAACAAATTTCTATGCACACTGCATATATCTTATTTAGAAGTGAAGTAACAAAATGGGAATAAATACAATATGTGGCCCTCGGGCCACAGTTTGAAGACCCCTAATAGAGGGTTTGACACTCTTCAATTTAATGTGCTTAGCAGTTCAGCAAAAAGTGAATTAAGGTGCAACTAACATTGTGTAAGATGCTAAGTGCTACCTTAAAATACAGCTTCTCCTGATTGTGACTTAATAATCTGCTATTGCTTGAACCTACCAGATAGAAGGAGCTCAAGAACTGTTTTGAAAACACACTATATTTTTACTTGAGATTTTTTTCTCTTAGAACTTTCTACTTAAAATCTTTATGTCTGAAACATTTTAAGCAATACTGCTTTACTTTATTTTTCATTTTTAATTATTTTTGTTTTGCTTTGCTTTGTTTTGGTTTTACTTTTGGGAAGGGGACACACCTAGTGATGCTCAGGGTTACTCCTGGCTCTGTGCTCAGAAATTATTCCTGGTAGGCTTGAGGGACCACATGGGATTCCGGGGATCAAACCTAGGCCACCCACATGCAAGAAAAATGCCTTTCCCATTGTGCTATCACTCAGGATCTACAAAATTTTCGTTATTATTAAAGAACTTTTTAAGCATTTCTCTTTGAAATTACATCTTTCTTTACCAAACCTGTGTCCCAAGAACAATATATGCATTTTCATATATAATATACCTATACAGACACAAGTAAGATTCATGGTTTCCAAAAGTTACAAATTCAATAGTTTTTCTAACTCAAAAGTTTTATTTAATGTATAAGATGTACAGTAAATAAATTTTATTTGATAATACTTTTTGATCTAGTAAAAACATATATATATATATATGTATATATATATATATATATATATATTCCTGACCTATATAATTTCCTTCTGCTGAAAAACTTTAAATATTTCTTGTAGGGAAAGCCTGATACTGGTAAACTTTTATGGAAATTTTTGTTCCAGAAAGTCTTTATTTACTTTCTTTCTGATTTTTTTTTAATAATAATAACTTTATTTAAACCAGTGGTCCTCAAACTTTTTAAACAGGGGGCCAGTTCACTGTCCCTCAGACCATTGGAAGGTCTGACTATAGTAAAACAAAACTTATGAACGAATTCTTATGCACACTGCATATATCTTATTTTGCAATGAAGAAACAATACAGATACAAATACAATATGTGGCCCGCGGGCCACTGTGATTATAAATGTGATTGTAGTTGGGTTTCAGTCATAAAAAAGAACACTCTACTTACCAGTGCAACTTTCCTATCACCAATGCCCATATATCCTCCCTTCCCAACCCACCTGCCTGTATTCGAGACAGGCTTTCTATATCCCTCACTCACTGACTTTGTCATAATAGTTGTCAGTGTAGTTATTTGTCTAACTACACTCACCACAATTTGTGGTGAACTTCATATCTTGAGCCGATCCTTCCGGCCCTCATCTCTGGGAATTATTTAAATGCCTTTTATTTTCCTTAAAACTCATAGATGAGTGAGACTATTCTGTGTCTATCTTTCTCCCTCTGACTTATTTCACTCAGCATAATAGATTCCATGTACAGCCATGTATAGGAAAATTTCATGACTTCATCTCTCCTAATGTCTGCATAATATTCCATTATATATATGTATATATACATGTGTGTGTGTGTGTGTGTGTGTGTGTGTGTGTGTACCACAGTTTCTTTATCCATTTATCTGTTGTAGGCATGCAACTTGGTTGTTTCCAGAGTCTGGCTATTGTAAATAGTGCTGCAATGAATATAGGTGTGAGGAAGGAATTTTTTATTTGTATTTTTGTGTTCCTAGGGTATATCCCTAGGAGTGGTATAGCTGGATCATATGGGAGCTCAATTTCCAGTTTGTTAAGGAATCTCCATATTGTTTTCCATAGAACTGGAATAGATGACATTCCCACCAGCAGTGAATGAGAGTTTCTTTCTCCCCACATCCCTGCCCTCACTGCTGATTGTTCTTGTTCTTTGTGATGTGTGCCAGTCTCTGTGGTGTGACATAGTACCTCATTGTTGTTTTGATTTGTATCTCCCTGATGATTAATGATGTGGAAAATTTTTTCCTGTGCCTTTGGCCATTTGTATTTCTTTTACTTTATTTCTTAAAGAAATAATTCTAGGTTGCTAATTTTTTTAACCTTAAATATTTCATTTCATAATCTTCTGACATGTCTGTGTTTTGATAAGATGTCCATTTACTTTTTCTTTAGATAAGATAGATTAGTTTATTTTTCTTTTCTTTCTCCTTCCAAAATTTTCTTCGGTTGTTTAAATTTAAATAATTATTAAATAAGTATGTATAGGTATGTATATCTTTTGAAAACCTTTCTTTTCTATGTGTTTCTTAAATAGGTAAATTTGTTTCTATTTATTTTCTCAGTCATTATTATTTCAACTTTGTTTTCTAGTTAGTTTTCTTATTCTACTTGTATGGTATAACAAAATGTTGACCCTGCCCCATTATTCTTAAAAAGCTGTCTTTTGTTTTTTGGGTTTTTTTTTTTTTTTGTGATTATTTTACTCTGCATCTTCAAGTTTACTAATTCTTGCCTAGACTGTGTTCAAACTATTTGTAAACTCTGAAAACATTCTGTATTTCTCATGTTAATTTGTAGCATTTTCTTTTCCTTATTAGCATCTCCACCTCTTTTTATAATTTTACTCTCATTTATTTTTAATTGTTTCCTTTTAAAATAATTTATAGAACAATTAATATATTAAATATAGTTATTTGAATTTCTTGTTCTGTGTTATACTTGAACCTAGTTCTTGTGATTGCTTGTTTGACTTGGCTGTATATTTGCATACTTTTGGGCATACCGTGCAATTTTTTTTTATAAAAGCAGAATATGCTGAATTAGATAAATAAGAAGCAATATACAATTCCTGTTAATCATGGGGCCAGATAGATAGCACACCGGTAGGGCATTTGTTTGCCTTGCATGCAGAAGGACAGTGATTCAAATCCAGTCATCCCATATTGTCCCTTGAGCTTGCCAGGGGCGATTTCTGAGCATGGAGTCAGGAGTGGTCCCTGAGCGCTGCAGGGTCTGACCCAAAAAACCAAAAACCAAAAAAAAAAATTATGTTAATCTGACTGAAATTTAGGTTGCCATAATTTTGTAACTATAACTGACAAAAATGCACATTCCTTTGGTGACTGTTTCTTTTTTGACTGTGGTCTTCCCTAAATATTGCTTACCAGAGTCTAGTTCTTGAAGCTCTTCCAACTATACTCTCTTTTTATACTAGTACCTTTTGGTTGTAATGATAAGTCATGGGAGAAATCTTACACCTAAATCAAAAATGTTTTAGATGGTTTGTTCTTAAGGCTATGACCTTGGCAAGTAATTATCTGAAACAGCTTTTGGCCAATCTACTTATTTAAAAATCTGTCCTATATAAACATTGTTCTTTACTTTTACCATTTTGAGTGATACAGGAAGCCTAGAGGTTGTGGGGTGGAAGGAATATACTCAAAGAGGATTAAACATTGTAAAGACTTTTCAAATTGAAGAACAGTGGACCTTCATGATGAGATGTCTTTTGGTAGTGATCACGATGCATATTCATTCTCTCCCCTTGCCAGCACCATGAGTGAATAGATATGAACCATGGAAACTTGGTACAATTCTCTGAAATAAAGGCCATAAAATTATAGGACTTTAACTCAATAGTTTCCATATATTTTTTTACTCTCAAGCTAGTTCAAACGTTCTCCAACAACTTAACAAAATTTACCATGTTCTTATAACCTAGTAGTCATATCTACACAAGGTAAAGAGAAGCCAGCTCTCTCTCTAGCTTCAGGCCAGAGATGTCTCAACCATCATACTTATCTGATAAACCATATAGAAAATGTTCTTTTGTTTTGTTTTGGGGTCACACCTGGCAGCACTCAGAAATCGCTCCTGGCAGGCTCATGGGACCATATGGGATGCCAGGATTCGAACTCCTGCCCTTTTGCATGCAAGGCAAATGTCCTAGCTTTGTGCTCTCTCTCCGACTGCTAGGAAATGTTCTTGATATTTGTTTAGCCTGATTGTTGTTAATTTATGGAAGACAATAACAAGTTCCAAGCTTTTTCCATCTCCAATATCATGCCAGTAATAGAAAAAGTATATTAATGAAAAATATATAAAAACACCTTCTCATACCTATATTCATTGCAGCACTATATACAATAGCCGAACACTGGAAAAAACCAAGATGCTCTTCAACAGATGAATGGCTAAAGAAACTATGGTACATTTACACAATAGAATATTATGAAGCCGCAACTTCATAGAGATGAAGTCATGAAATTTTCCTATACATGGATGTACATGGGATCTGTTATGCTGAGTGAAATAAGTCAGAGGGAGAAAAATAGACACAGAATAATCTCACTCATCTATGAGTTTTAAGAAAAAATAAAAGACATTATAGTAATAATGCCTAGAAACAATAGAGATGAGGACTTGGAAGGACCCGCTCATGCAATTAGTGAAATAATTACATTGAAAACTCTCATAACAATGTCAATTAATGAGGGAAATAGTAAGCCTGTCTCAAATACAGGCAGAGGGAGGAGAGAGATGGAGGCATTGGTGATGGGAATGTTGCACTGTGAAGGTGAGTGTTCTTTATATGATTGAAATCCAACTACAATCACTTCTATAATTAAGTTTCTTAAATAAAGATATTTATATATAAAAGTAGAAATAAATTACCAAATAAGTCTGTAAGTCATTTCTATCACAATTCTAGAACAAAATTTAAAGACCCGTATCTCCAAATTTCATGGAAATATCTTAGAAGTCAGCAAATTACAACAAATGTCAGAATAAATAGCAAGCTATCTTTTGTATAGTGTCATTATATAAGATTCAGTGATATGATTACATTGAAGTATAATTTCAATTCATTAATCTACTGGTTTTTAAAAGTTTATATGTCCAGTAAAATATTATTAATCACCAAGCAATTATTAAGTGTCTTTTATGTTCTAGAATTGTTATTCACATAGAATGTGGTTGATGAGTTTAAGGACCAGAACACAAGCAATGTAGGAAGAATGAGTAAATAGAAAGATTAAATAAAAAAGTAATGAATTTTCCTATCTTGCTAGAATGTATAAATTAATTCAACATGTATAATATGTATAATATTTTAAATATTTACCTATATAGTTTATTGGAGTGTTGCTATAATTAGATGTTAATTAAAAGCAAATAATAAGTCAAAGCAAATGTTGAGTATCAAGTGAGTATTAGAGACAGTAATTTCTGCAGATGATCAAAGAAGTTATTCAAAATCAGTATTGGATGAGCTGGTATTATTTACTACCCATCATTTGCATGCACCCTTACATAGTTTATAATCTTATAATCTTTAAACAATAATATTCATTTCAGTTTTAGCAGAACCCCTTTCCAGAAAATGCATGTTATAATAAGAATAAAAAAAGTTTAAGAATATCAAGTGAGATTTGTTTACAAAGAAAATGATAAAAACGAATTAGTGATCCTTTGCTAATTGCTATTTCCAGCTGAGAAAAGAAGTTGAAGAGACAGAAGAAAATGTGGAGGCCAGAATGATAGTACATTTGGTAAAGTGCTTGCTTTACACAAAGTCAGTCCAAGTTAGATAGATTCTCAGGGGAATACATATAGTTCCCTGGTACCTGCCAGGAAAGATTTCTGGAGGACAAAACCAAAACATAGCCTCTGAACACTGCCAGTTGTGGCCCCCAAACTAAAACCAACAACCCCAAAATCGTGATATTAAAAGAATCTCAAACTTTCTTGCCTTTTAATAAAAGGAAAAAATTAGAAGGTATTGTTCTTTTTCTGCGTGGTAGGGTGGTTGTGACCATACTCAGAGATACTAATCGATTACTCCTGGCTCTTTGCTAAGGAAAGACCCTCGATGCTACTGGGGGCCATATCTGGTGCTAGAGTTTGCAACAACAAAAAACAAACTGCATCCTCTCTATCTCTCTGACTCAAAAATATCTGTTCTTTAGCTCAAACCTAGGCAAAGGTGCTTTAATAGAATCTCATAGATGCTGTATGTCCATGAGTATAGCAATATCTTCCTTCCCTGCTTTATTTTTTGACTTTTATTTAGCTAACATATTATATTTGTACTTGGATATTTTATTCTGTAGTTCTTCTCCTTCCTTAGATTATAAATTCACAAGTGCTATTATTTTTGATTACTTTATGTACCACTATATTTATAGGTTCTGGACCAACTTCTGCTTTCGTTGATCTTTCGGATTGTTTTTTGGGTTTCCATTTCGTTGATTTCTGCTCTCAGCTCTGTTATTTCCTCTGTCTCCCTATTTTTGGGTCCTGGTGATGGGGGGAGTTGTCATCTTATATGACTGAAACCCAACCACAATCATGTTTGTAACCAAGGTGTTTAAATAAAAAATATTATAAAAAAAAAGAGAGACAGAACCAAAGCAGGAAAAGGTAAAAGAGTGAATAAAATGAATAAAGGAACAGAAAAATAAAAGTTTTAAATATATAGAGCCCCTGAACTGCTAATCAGAGTTAATTTAAATTTGTAAGTTTTAGGGGTTCACAATGTGGTAAGTAAGGCAAATGGGTAATTTTTTCTCAAGCCATTTTATTTGTTCTGCACACACATGATTTACAGAAATTTAGATCTCCACCAAAACCTCTGAATTTGCATTAAAAAAACAATTCCGAGGCCAGAGCTATAGCACAGCAGTAGTACATTTGCCTTGCATGTGGCCTACTCTGGACAGACCTTGGTTCGATTTCCGGCATCCTATATGGTCACCCTGAGCTTGCCAGGAGCTATTTTTTTTTTTTTTTTGGTTTTTTTTTTTTTGGGCCACACCCTGTGACGCTCAGGGGTTACTCCTGGCTATGCGCTCAGAAGTTGCTCCTGGCTTCTTGGGGGGACCATATGGGATGCCGGGGGATCGAACCGCGGTCCGTCCTAGGCTAGCGCAGGCAAGGCAGGCACCTTACCTCCAGCGCCACCGCTCGGCCCGGCCAGGAGCTATTTTTGAGCACAGAGTCAGGAGTAACCTCTGAGATCCGCCAGGTATGACTCAAACCCATCCCCCTCCAAATATTCCTAGGTTAATCTCATCTACCTTAAATTTGGTCATTGTTCTCCATTTTCACTGTTCTTAAACTTGTTAGAGTCACCTGGAGGATTTAAAACCATTGTGATGCACTTAGTTCATCTTAACTCAATTTTATCAGAACATCTGGTAAGGAAGGAAAAGGCCTAAGAAGTACTGTTGACACATACTACTCCAAGAAAAAGATCAAATTAAAATATGTAGAAGAAATTTAGAAAGGTAGTGGTAAACATGCAATAAAGAAGAAAAAAGAATCTGGTGACACTTAACACATAGACACTTTACATGAAAGAGTCACAAGCATGCATGGTGCTCTGAAAGGACATTAAAAAGAAACAAACCAAACCATTGCTTATAAAATAGCCTCTCTGTTGGTCAAAACAATTAAATTATCTGTATGTGTGAAGTGGTCAGTCACTTTATTTGGGACAGGGTTTGGTTTGAGAAGCTGTGGATCTGAGACTCTTTTTTTTTTGTTTTGTTTTTGTTTTTGGGCCACACCCGTTTGACGCTCAGGGGTTACTCCTGGCTATGTGCTCAGAAATTGCCCCTGGCTTGGGGGGACCATATGGGACGAACCGCGGTCCGTTCCTTGGCTAGCGCTTGTAAGGCAGACACCTTACCTCTAGCGCCACCTTCCCGGCCCCGGATCTGAGACTCTTACATAAAGAAGCCGAGAAATGCTATCTAAGGGGCACCTAGGGACTGTTTAATTAGGGTGAAGTTTATGCTATTAGTTAAGTTTCTCTAGTTCATAACTCCTCACTGGTAATTAATAAAGCAGGGAAGTGTCAGTGTCAAAGCAACTATAGACTAACTTTGACTTCAATATCATTGAAGTTAAGTCGAGTGAAAACAGAAGAACTGAATTCGCAAGCCCCCCATTGGGCAAAAATATGCACCACAAGGTACAATATGAATTCCTTAGTCAAATAAATTTAATAAGTACCAGCTCTGGGAAGTGAGGAAAAGATGACTACTTTATTGGGGTTGTTTGATGTAAAGGAGAAAGATTGCCAAGATCTGAACCCTTTTTCTGAGAGGACTTGAATTTGATGACTTAAATACTGTCTTCTAACTCTCATAACACAAGTTCAGTGGACTTAAGGACTTAGATGAGGAAATGTTTATAAAGCTAATAAGGAAGGGGTTGGAGTGATAGCACAGTGGTAAGGCATTTGCCTTGCACTTGGCCAACACAGGATGAACCCCAGTTCGAATTCCAGCATCCCATATGGTCCCCGAGCCTGCCAGGAGCGACTTCTGAACACAGAACCAGGAGTGACCCCTGAGTGCTACAAGGTGTGATTCCCCTGAAAAACAAAGAAACAAACAAAAAGTCTGTCAAAAGAAAGAAAAAGGAAAGAAAGAAAGAAAGAAAGAAAGAAAGAAAGAAAGAAAGAAAGAAAGAAAGAAAGAAAGAAAGAAAGAAAGAAAGAAAGAAAGAAAGAAAGAAAGAAAGAAAGAAAGAAAGAAAGAAAGAAAAAAGAAATAAATAAATAAATAAAGAAAGAAAGAAAGAAAGAAAGAAAGAAAGAAAGAAAGAAAGAAAGAAAGAAAGAAAGGAAAGAAAGAAAGGAAAGAAGGAAAGAAGGAAAGAAGGAAAGAAAGAAAGAAAGAAAGAAAGAAAGAAAGAAAGAAAGAAAGAAAGAAAGAAAGAAAGAAAGAAAGAAAGAAAGAGAAAGAAAGAAAGAAAGAAAGAAAGAAAGAAAGAAAGAAAGAAAGAAAGAAAGAAAGAAAGAAAGAAAGAAAGAAAGAAAGAAAGAAAGAAAGAAAGAAAGAAAGAAAGAAAGAAAGAAAGAAAGAAAGAGGGGCCAGCGAGATAGCATGGAGGTAAGGCGTTTGCCTTCCATGCTGAAGGACAGTGGTTCGAAACCCCGTATCCCATATGGTTCCCAGTGCCTGCCAGGGGCGATATCTGAGCATAGAGCCAGGAGTAACCCCTGAGCGTGTCGGGTGTGACCCAAACCCACCCATCCCCCCCCCCAAAAAAAAAGAAATAGTGAGGAAGAACAGAAGGAACTATGGTGCTGAAAAGCTATTCTTTTCCTAATTTTTCTCTTTTCTGTTAAAAATGGTGTTATTTTATGACTTTTTCTGCAATTATTTACTTTTGTATTGTAGCCGTTTGTTTTGTTCAAGGCTATACCTGGTGGCACTCTGATGTTTACTCATACTCTGTACTCAGGGATAGCTCCTGATAATCAATACTGGGGACCATCCTTCATGACTGAAATTAAATTAGGGTCAACCACATGCAAATAGTCAAAATTTTAAAGGCATGTTGTGTGAGGGTTGAAGATGTTAGTTTTATAAGAGACCAGGAATAGAGTTGAAGACCATAAATGGATATGCAACAAAATTGGTAAATTTTTGGTAGGGTTTAAACACTATTTTAGATGGCGATATAGCCATGACAAAAACAGACATTTAAAAAAAAACTTATTATTATTGAATTCTAGTTAGTGAATATATAGTATTAAATAGCATAAAAATGCACATCCACAAATGTAGTACCACGTCTGCACCTGCTAGGTTCATAGATTCACTTTGTTCAAAAGAGATATAAATCAAGCCATGAAAAATTATGAGTACAATGGCTATGCAGCTGACAATCTCAGGAGGAGAGAGCAGGCCAACCTTCTGACCTAACAAAGCCAAACATGCTGCATCCATCACCCACATTCACCACTTCACCTATGGCTCTGCTTCACCACTTCTCTACAAGTCTCTGCAAAAGCACCAATCTGACCAAAATTCCAGGTATTCTAGTATTTGGACCAATATCACCAGGACATTTCTGCAGTGAGTGTGGGGCACTTTCTTCCCCAAAACCTTCCAGACTTCTCATACTTCTACAAGACCTTGGAGCCAAAAACAAACCCCACAAAACCTGCAGTATCTGTAATTGTGCTTGGAATTCCTGGCCTGTAGGATTGCTTTTGTGGTTGTGCAAGTAGGTTATTCTTGTTTAATACTGTCATTCCCATAGGAATTTAAATTCCGATTCTATGTAGATGAAGTCACCTAATATTCAGAAACAAATGAAGTAACACAATGATCAATCAGCAACAAGAGCTTACTAAACCTTATGACAGTGACATGATGATCTTATTGGAGTTACAATAATTTTCATAAATTTTTTGTTGCTAGAATTCTTTTTTACTTTCTTCTCTCTCTCTCTTCTCTCTCTCTCTCTCTCTCTCTCTCTCTCTCTCTCTCTCTCTCTCTCTCTCTCTCTCTCTCTCTCTCTCTCTCTCTCTCTCTCTCTCTCTCTCTCTCTCTCTCTCTCTCTCTCTCTCTCTCTTGGTCACACCCAGCAGTGCTCAGGGGTTACTCCAGGCTCTGAGCTCAGAAATCACTCCTGGCAGTCTTGGGGAACCATATGGGATGCTGAAAAACAAACCGGGCTCCATCCCAGGTCAGCAATGCCCAACTGCTGTGCTATCTCTCTGGCCCTTCTCTTATTTTTTTCTTTGATTTCTCTCTCTTTTTAATATATATAATATATGTGTATATATAATGTATATATACATATATATTCCAACTTCTCTGGAAACAAATGTATCAATCAAAAGGAACTCAGGTGCATTGGCAGTATTAAGAAAGGACATCAATAACAATTTTGGAACTGTGAAAATAAAACTGCATTATTAACAACCTTATATAAAAAAGAGTATAATAATTGTAAGAAGTATAGGCAGGTCAATACTCTTAGCAGTAAAATATTATCTTTTTACATTTTGGAGGAAGCATTCATAAATATTTTAGGTGATTAAATGTATTTGGTTTATTTTTTGAGTACACAAGCTATGACAATCAAAATAAAATTATTTGAATTAAAAAAAATAAAGGACAGAAGTAAAAATCCAAGTACAGAGTCAACAGCAATAACATCATGAGACCCAATTGTAACAACCAAAAGAAAAAAAAAAACCAAACATACCTGTACTGATGACATGCTGGGGTTGGAAGAAAGAATGGAATAGAGTCTAAAAACATTGGTGGAGGCAGTGTGACACTTGTGGTGTCAATATTCTGAAACATTGAAAGTCTAAAACCCAACTCTGAATAACTTTGTAAATCACAATACTTTACATAAAAAATGAAAAACTGTGAACACACAAAATATGCCTAATAACAAATTGCACATCCATCCCTAAAACTCTATATGAGAGTTATAAAAAAGAGAAGGGGAGAGGAGAATCTAATCAACTTAGATTTTGGTTTAAAGATTTAAAACAGGATGATGCATTTCATTTAAGAAGCAGAGAAAGTTTCTCACAGGTTTATTCCTATCAGAAAGGAAGGTACACTAAGCAATAAGAGATGTCATTTAAAGATGAAGATTAAAACTCAATTTAACACTAATTAAGGAAAATGGGAATAAAACTCAGGGTCAAAATGAGTCACTCTCCATATAGAAGAATGTAATGTAACGAAAAGGTTGATGCTGAGAAAACTGACCAGAGATTGTACTGCAAGTAAAGTGCTTATCTTGCACTTAATTTACCTGAGTTAAATCCCAGGCACCATATACAGTGCCCAGAGCACTACCAGGGGTGATCTCTGAGCATAGAACCTGAAATAAGTCCTGAGCATAGTTGGGTGTGTCCCCAAAACAAACACAAGAGTCTGGGAAAACCGCTGAAGCTGAAAGTGAAAGAATTATTGTTCATCAGTGATGCCCGAGTCCAAACAAAAGAAAGTAACCAGAGCAAAGCAGAGTCAAATCATTTCCTGCCTAAAACAGAAATAAATAATGCCTCCTATTTTCTTCCTCTGATAAACAAAGATCGAATATTTTAGATTTGACTAATTAGAGATTGGGGGATTAGAATAAAAACAGTTTTCCAGTGAACAAACCAAACCCTAAACTCCAGCAAATCCTACCGAGAATAAACCTAGTCTTGTTAAATATTGGGTTTACAGGGAGTATAGTGTATGCTCTCTCTACTTCCTCATCCAATTTCATGATGCACCTCTTGTGTATTTGTTGTTTGTCAGAAATTCCATACTAACTTGGGTCCTACCTACCAGCAATTTCAGTGTCTCTACTTCAAGTTTGACCCTCCACTCAGACTTGTTATGCTCATTTTATTCTTATTCACAGCAATGTGCAAATATTGATCCACCCATAAACTTCAGGATAGTACCAGAGCCTGGGCTACCTAGTGCAATTACCACCAGTGTGGATCTTTGAACCCACCATCACAACTCTGCCCCTGTGCTTGAGGATTAATTTGTCTGTCCAGATGTTGTTTCAGCGATTCCTGAAAGAAGCCATTTCCCAGAATTTTTGACCTGATAATTTGAAAAGAGCATGCCTGGAAACCAAAATCCTTCCTAGCAATAGTGAAGTCCACAGATGAGATTCATAGAAAACCCTTTAGGAAACCACATTCTTTCAGTCTTCCCCTCTTAAATTTAGGGAGTTACAACATTGAATGTATACAATCAAAATAAAATAAAAATCAACCAAATCTGATGTGTTTCTGACAGCGTTTACCCAAGATGTACCTTGGGGTAAAAAGCAGTAGAAAATGTTTAAGAATCTCTGTGTCAATAATGTGTAACCATTCTTATTTAAATATGAAACTTGTTTCATATTTATGAAGTAAAATTAAAGAAAAAGTGTAGGTCCTGGGGCCAGAGTGATAGCATAGCAGGTAGGGCATTTGCCTTGTCTGAGCAGAGCTGGGTTCTAAACTTGCATCCTATATGGTTCCCCGCACCTGTCAGGAGTGATTTCTGAACTCAGAGCCAGGAGAGACCCCTGAGCTCCACCAGGTGTGGCCCAAAGAGCAAACAAAGTAAGTGTAGGTTTCTCCTGATACCAGCCTCATATTAAGGATTCAGTAGCTACCTCTGCCTAAATGGCTACTGCTTGAACTTGGCCAAGGAGATACTTTTTCATCACGGAAAGTTCCTGAGACAATGCCTCTAGAGACCTTTAATTTTCTTATACTCATTGTATTTGAGAAACCCAAAGATTAAAATATTTCTACAGCAGCCAAGGGATTTCATACCACATGTTTTGTTGTTGTTATTGTTTTTTAATTACTCTATCAAGCACTGTCATTACAAAATTGTTCATGATTAAGTTTCAGTTAATGTACATCTCCCTTCATCAGTACACGATTCTGGTCAGCAGTGTCCCCATTTTCCTTCCCCCCATCTGCCTTTGGGAAACCATTTATTGCTCTCTCTCTCTCTCTCTCTCTCTCTCTCTCTCTCTCTCTCTCTCTCTCTCTCTCTTTCTCTCTCTCTCTCCCCCCTTTTTGACACTGTTGTTTATACTATTCTTTTTTGTTTGTTTGTTTTTGGGCCACACCTGATGATGCTCAGAGGTTACTCCTGACTATGCACTCAGAAATTGCTCCTGGCTTGGGGACAATATGGGATGCTGGGGATCAAACTTTAGTCCATCCTAGGTTAGCTGTGTGCAAGGCAAAAGCCTTACCACTTGCACCACCACACTGGCCCCTGTTTACACTATCCTTAATGAATAGGTATCATGTATATCATTTTATCCCCTTTCAGCACTCCAGACACATGATTTTGTTTGCATTTTTATTTTGAATGTTTTATTTTAGATCATAGCCAGTGATACTCAGGATTTACTCCTAGAAAGCTCTGGGGTCCATATGGGTTGCCCAAGAATAAAACCTGGGATGGTACATGGAAAGCAAAGGTCCTGCCCACTGTATTATGCCTCTAGCTCTACCTATGACGTTTAAAGACAAATTACTTCTCAGAAGACAGTGACAAATCTAACAGAAATTTTTGATTTCAGGACCAATGTTGGGCTCAAGTAGTGGATTTGTAGTATAATTGGTTTTGGTATTACTGCTGTTTTAGTTACAGGAATCTTTCTTAAAGATTGAATTGCATTTACTTAATTTCTATGACTGTTTTTTAAATTTCATTTTAGGTCTGACTTAACAGTTTTTCTTGTCAATCTATTTTACAGTCAGGACCTAAAGATGAATTTTATCACAATTTCTTTTTTATCTCCCCCCTTAGTTCTTCACTTTTTCTTTATTTCACTCAATAACAAGAGAAAGTTTTCAGCTATTATAGCAGTTAAAGATATAGCAAATGCTGCAACCCCCTCGCCGAGTTCATAATTGAATGGGGGACCTAAGATGAGACAAGTAAAACTCCAAGTCTCATTAAGTCACTCGTAGTGGCTAGCAAGTGGTAACACATTAAAACATTAAAGCAGATTAGTTTCTCTTATTATCCAGCAATCACTGAGTAAAGGGCAGGGCTCAATAAAATGGTATCCAGGAGAGATAGGATTTAATGAAGGAAAGTAGGAGAGGTCAAGGGAAGGTCAGCATAGAGTGTACCTCTAAATGGGCTGCCAACCAGCAGAGTGGATAAGGTACAGCCCCACAGAGGAAATGACTTGAAAAAGGCAAGAGAGAACAGAGTAAGAGGGAAGTCATGAAAGAAAGAATGGGATAAACTGGAGGTGAACAAAAGTAGAATGACAATTTGGTTTTATTTCACAATTTCATAGAAAACCACAGGAAAATCAATTCACCTATAATTATTACACATCCTTCAAGCCAACTGAACTCCTGAAGGAGAAGATTGTTAAGGAGGAGGAAGGAGCTCAGACAGGTCAAAAATGGGCTTTGTTTTATAATATTCTGGGCAGTCACTCAGAAACTGCCCAGTGAAGGAAAATATGACAACAGTTGCGCCAACAGTGCACAAGAGTCAATTTCCAGCTAACCTAGTGATCTCCGTACACTCTGGGTTCATTTCCTCAATGGTCTATGAGAAAATTTGAGTACTCACTTTGAAATGTCTATAATTTTAGGATCTATACTTCAGAACAGTGATTTGCAAATAGGTCCATCAGTGAAGGCCAGGGAGTAATCTGCAGCTGTTTAAGACAGAGCAGCTGTCTGTCCACATACTATAGCCTACTGTCAAGACAGTGTTTGCTGAAATTGCCCTCAACCCTTCTCAGAGTGGCCTTGTGATTCTTCAACCTTAAAATACTTTAGAAATGAGGGGTAGGAGGAAGTAAAGAGAGAGAGTCAGAAGAGAGAAAGAGTCAGATAGAACAAGAAAGAGTCAGACAGAGAGAACAAGAAAGAGTCAAACAGAGAGAGAGAGAGAGAGAGAGAGAGAGAGAGAGAGAGAGAGAGAGAGAGAATGTGGCCCACCTGGGGCAGAAGAGGCAGAGACTGGCTGTCTCCACTAAACCTAGCCACAGAGAATCCTTTCCGGTAACTCATACTTGTTAATGAGACAGGGTCATAAAGATCACCCACCCTGCTATGTACAGGAAGCTTATAAAGAAAGTTGTCAAATCAAAACTTGTGCATCCACATGAGCTGTCATTTTGGATAATTGTATACATTCTCCCATGATATTGTCTTTGCTCAAGTACTTTGAATTCTTGAAACTCCTACTTCAGGACCTGTTTTGATGCCAAACAAACCTTTGCTAAATCTTATGACTTCTACAAACTACCTTTATTTTCCTGAGCTCCTTTTCAGGGTTTTGCAGCAAACATCTCTGGAGTGTTGGGAGAAAGGAGAGAGGCAGGTTTATTTGAACGTATTGTGAGAGTTAGTGCATGAAACTCCTTGAATAACCACCTTCGAGAATGACTAGTTCTCCTGACATTAACCCTCGGCCAGAAGGTCAATACAGAAAACTCCACTCTAAAAATCAAGCAATTAGTCTAAGGAAACCTAGACCTCTTCAAATGTTCTAAGTTGACATGTTGCTGTTGTGTATTTCACATCTGATTACATTAGTCACACTGTATTAAACCATATCAGATGTGACATGAATCAAGGGAATGGGAACTTGGAATAAAGATGTAGAAACAGAGGCTGAAACTTTGGTAAGGTGGTTTAGGTGCTTGTCTTGCTAGGGTTTGAGTTGACTCCTGGCACTGAGAGTCAAAGACCACCTCCAATAATACAAGGCACAAAGGGAGTGTATTTGGTTAACCAAGGTCTGAACCTCATCACACTAGGGAAGTTTTGGCAAGAGCCCCAAGTCAAATCTTCAAGCAGTTTATATAGAAATTACGAGAATTAACAGAACATTAACAGTATAATCATTTAATTGTATAAATGTCTTAATTAATCACTGATTTTTCTTTTTTTTTTTTGGTGGGGGCACACCTGGTGATGCTCAGAGGTTACTCCTGGATATGTGCCAAGAAATTGCTCCTGGCTTAGGGGACCATATGGGATGCCGGGGCTGGAGGGGGGGATCAAACTGCTGTCCATCCTAAGCTAGCACCAGCAAGGAGGACACCTTACTGCTCCACCTTATTGCTCCAGCCCCTTCACTGATTTTTCTGACCCAACCTTGATTGTCTTGACTCAAACTTCGGTCATCAAGGGATATCCTAATTTGAACCCTGGCTGTCAGGGGGATCTCTGATTCAAACCTTGGTCATGGGATATTCTAATACAGAACCTCATTGTCAGGGGTAAACTCTGATACAGAATCTGGTTGTGGGTGGGGGGTACTTTGTTTCAGATCCTGACTGTCATGAGTTACTCTGATTCAAACTTTTGGTTGTTAAGGGACCCTTTTTTCAAGCTCACTGAACCCCTAGTTTCTTATTCCTGGAGGGAACCAACTTTGATTTTATTTCTGAGTTAACTCTTTCTTTGTCTTCAGCCAGGAGTGGAAAAGTACACGTTACTAGGGTTTGGACTTGTCTTAGTCTGAAGTTTCTTATCATGGACTTGTGGGAGGAATTTAGGTCCTTACAGTCTTGCATGCAGCCAACCCAAGTTCCATTCCCAGCAGTGCATGTATTCTCCTGAGTACTGCCAGAAATGATCTCTGAGTGCAGAGCCAGGAGTAAATATTAAGCACAGTTGAGTGTGGCCCCAAAATAGTATAAAATATTTGAAGTACTAAACAATTTCAACCCAGTCCTGATGAGGGACAGAGTGACACACTTACCTAAAAGGCCTTTATTAATTCAGTTTAATTCTACAACAGTCTAAATCTCTAACCCATCAATGTTACCTGAGTCTTCACCTAGAAAAGAAATGACTCCTGATTCTTTTTCTGCTTTTGTTTTTCTAGGGTCAAATCTTAATTTTTTTTCCTCTTTCCAACACTCTCAATAAAAATGACTTCCATATGTTTAAAACATACGTTACAATGTACAAAATACTTTCAAACCCATCACTTCATTGACATTCCACACTCTTAAAAGCCAAAACTTAAAAAGATGCTTTCCCATTTAGTTAGATAATTCAAACTGTTCAATGGTGTCTCTCTCCTTAAGATTTGAAACTGAAATTAGGACATTCAACATAGAAAAAAACAAATAAAAAAATATAATTTTCCTAAAATATAAGCATTATCAGAGTATGATGAGAAGCAATCTAATTCAAAATTTTTTCTTGATTCTTTCCACAGAATTTTCTATTTTCATCATTTTCAAAAACTCAAGGAAACCTGTCCCAGAAAGTATGTTTGTACTGAAAATTTCAGATATGGACACGTTATCTTTTCTAAAAAATAAGAAAATGAGGGCCGAAATTAGACCATAAATAAGGTAGGGCACCTACCTTTCATTTGTGAGACATTATGTTTGATCCCCAGAGCTACACACATAAATACACACATATGCACACATAACAAATATGCTTTGTACCACACTTGGCTGTATTCAAGGCTTATTTCTTGCTCTATGCTCAGGGATCACTCCTGGCAGAAAAAATGCTAAAGATTGAACTCAGTAAAGCCATATGCAAGGCAGCACTAGCGCCAACATTATTTTTTTAAAAAAGAAAAATATCCTTCAAATTATGTCCAAAATGAGAACATCTTCAAAGTTAATTGATACCATTGGTGAAATCTTGTCATAAAATTTCCAGTTTCTCAGCTCTGGCTTCAACCTCAGGCCAGGGAAATATTGTTGCTAAAGTTCCAGGTTTTATATCCCCAAACAGAAACCTCTAGAGGAATGATACACACTGTCTCCTTGTCTTAGAAGAGAGAAAAGTCATCCAAGAACTGTTCCTATCCTTGACAATTTCCTCTATGATGCACAGGCTAAAATGTGGCATCACAGGTTTGATTTTAGACCCACTATTGTCAAGAAGCTTGAGATTACTCTGCAAGACAAGGGAAGTAGTCACACCATCACTGTAGTGACTATTGTTTTCTCTATTATAGAAGCAAACACTGAGAGATATCATTTAGACAAGATGGAGGTGGGGTGAAAGTTATAGATTGAAAAGCCCAGATGAAGAAATTGATTCTAGTAAAATTCAACCTGGAGTTCAGGCTACTGCCTGAAGTGGAAAGTGTCAGGAACAACATAGATGTATGTTGCCTTGTATACATCAAGTGTGTGTGTATGTATGTGTGTGTGTTTATGTGCATGTGCACATCTGTGTATGTGAGAGAAACAGAGATAGAGAGACAGAGACAAAGAGAGATTAGCTTCTTTCTGTTCCTTTCTCTGCTGATTCTCCTCCAGACTAAATATTTCCAGCTTCTAAAAAAACTCCTGCAATAACCTAAGATTGAACTTCCTGTTGGCTCCATCAAGTGCACCCCAGAGCTATACCTTGAAGTTCACTGGCTAAATGCCCTGAATTGTTAGTCATTTGCACATTGGTATGAATTAATTATGTTCATTAATTAACATTATTCCTAGGGTTTCTAGAGGAGAAACAATAAGCAATGGAGAAATACAACTATAAAGCAGCCTACAGAAGAGTTAGGCAGTGAGATGCACCCTGCCAAAGACACTGACTAATAATTTTCCCTTGGGTAGTTCAAGATAAGCAGGAAATTCTCAAAGGAATCCCTAACTGGCAGGCAGAAAACCTTTATTAATTCACCAAATATATATTGACTGACTGTGCACTTTATAAGATTTTGTACATAGTTTTTTTTTTTTTTGGGTCACACCCGGCAGCACTCATTCCTGGCTCCATGCTCAGAAAATCACCCCCGGCAGGCACAGGGGACCATATGGGATGCCAGGATTCGACCTCTGTCCCTCTGCATGAAAGGCGAATGCCTTATTTCCATGCTATCTCTCTGGCCCCAAGATTTTGTACAGTTTTTAAAGTACAAAACAATATGCTTCATTTTGCAAGAGGATGATGATGATGACAGCTCAAAGGAACAGAGGATAACTGCAGCATACATTCAAAGGATGCTATGAAAAAATCTAGGAACAGGTAATAACCAGTCCAAGAGGAGTGAAGTAACAGGGAAGACAATGAAACTCTTTGCTTTGAGAACTGGACTGGCCATGGAAGATCTGTTCTAAAATGACAGACATTAAGCAGAATGAGAGCCACAAGAAGCCAGAGAAGGACCTAGTTTCAAGGATTTAGGTACAAGACAGAGACTGCCTATAATATAGATCAGGGGTTCTCAAACTTTTTAAACAAGGACCAGTTCACTATCCTTCTGACCATTGGAGGGCCAGACTATAGTTTAAAAAAACTATGAACAAAATATTTTGTTTTGCTCTCGTATGAACAAATTTTATATACACTGCACACATCTTATTTAGAAGTAAACAAGATGGAAACAAATACAATATTTAAAATGAAGAACGAATTAAGTTAAATCAACAAATTTACCCTTATTTCTACGGGAATTATAGCAGGCTGTAGTTTGATGACTTCTGCTCTAGCCTAAGAGGAGGAGTCGAAACACAGAGAGAAGGACGGGAGTCAGAAAGTGTGGTGCATATTCCTCAGATGCACACTGCAGGCTGGGGATAAGTCAGCTGCTAAGCAGAAAAGGCAGCGGTGGCAAAAACTGGATTCATATACTCAGGGCATCATATGTGGCCCATGGGCCATAATTTGTGGATCCCTGGTATACCCATGGGCCAAGGCAAATGGGAGCATAATCTCCAACTGAGTGGATAGTCAGATTAATTTAGTTTTGAATCTCAAAGTCGGATCAAACCTTTGTGATCTGAGATAAGTATTGGTCCCAGATCCGGGGTCCTAAAGCAGAGTCAAATATTTACATGGAGTGTCACACATTTCTAAAAGGTATTGCTAATTATAGAGACCCTCCCTCTGCTCCCCCTCTTTCTTTACAGGGCAATCCTCATTTCTTCAGTTTGGGAGCCATTGTGAGCCATGAGATCAAGGAAAGTCTACCAGTCTTCCTGGAGATATCTTCTGAGGAGCACCAAGTTGCTCTTGAACAACACACTTTATTTCTCAGCATTACGAAAGCTATTAGCCAAGAAAAGAGAGAATATTAACCAAGAAAAGAGATAACTCTGAAATCTAGTATTTAAGATGGATAATCAACATTTAATCATTCATTTTAACCACTCATAAATGGACTTAGATGTATAAAAGTTAGACACATAAACTTTATAAACGCAATATTTACCCCCAAGTGTATGATGTTTGATAACAAACTATATTGTTCTATTCTCACATTTGTCCCTCTTGTCAACATCTCTGCAGTTGCAAATTTCAGGAAATTGGTAATTTTATACCAGCACAACATTCTAACTTAGCTATATGCATAATACTCATCCATTTTAATTAAGAGCCACAGCTGATTTAATTATTAGATTTGTGGAATTTCCCATTCAAATGCCAGTTCTTCATTTTTAAGATAGAAGGATATGGTTTTTCTCTTCTAACCAGAGAAAATTGCTCCATAGTATACAAATAAATTCTCTGCTTCCCAGAACTGATGGCAGATTCACAGAGCTCCATAAAACTCATGCATGACTTGCTGCTGCAGCTGCATAATTAAAAGAAAACGAATATATTGAATAGTTTTCCTCCAAATAGCATTTATAAGTCACTGCTGCTAGAAATAAGCTTGTTGCTAAAAGGATTATGACCAATACCATTTTTATGATTAAAGAGAAAGAACAACTCTGGTTGCCTTGTCCAACCCTCTCATGGATATCGAAAATGCTCTATTGGTTGGGCACTTTTTAGATATGTGTCTTGAACTATCATCACAACCATAAGGAAATAGTTAGCCAGTGCACAAATTTACCACAAGAGCTATTGCTTTATCCTTGTTATAAAGCCCCTCTCTCTCCCAAACCCAATCCATAGAAGGCTTATTTTTAGCAGTGACTAAAGGACTCTGTGATCTAATTTATGCACACATATAAAATCAATAATTACTTAGTCGACCTTTTCATTCGTCTAAATTTGGCCTGGCATAATGGAAGCTGCCCACACAGTTCCCATCGAGAATGATAAATAGGAGACAGTAGTGCATCTCTATCTTCTCTCCGAGGGTCAGATGAAATCAGAGACAGCTTGAACCTCAGCTCGTCCTTGCACCAAGTCACACAGACTCTATTTGAGGCAGATTTCATTCTGTGAGTGGCACACTTCTTTACAAAGATGGACACTAACTTTGGCTCTGATCCATCTTAGTTTGGTGTAGGACTTGTGATTTAGAATGCTTAACCACCTAATTACTGAGAGCAGTTTTTGTAATGAGTACTATTGGCAATAAGGAAAACACACACACACACACACACACACACACACACACACACACACCCCTACCAAAATAGGTGCAAGGCAAAAGGATACTTGGCAAACACCTTCTGGCTCCTCAGTATAAGGTGTGAGCTGAAGGATCCCTGCATCCAGTTAAATCTCTAGAAATATTCCATCATGACTAATTCCTTCCAGTACTTCATACAGTTTGTAGGGTTTTCTTCCACCCCTCCTGGGTTTCCTTTTTATCATCCAAAATCTCAGCAAGTCTTATTTTATTCTAAATGAGCAATATTTAAAGACTCATATTTCTGGCTCATAGAATCGCTTTTTATTATTGGTAAAGTTGCTGAGAACAAAAAGGCAACTCTTTTCCTATTATGAGGAATTATGCAGATATTAAAGCCTGTTTTGTTTGTTTGCTTACATGCTTGCTTGCTTTGTCTTTAGATTACTTAACCTGCCAGCAAGTCTATCTTCCCATTTTAATTTAGTTATTATTAGAGCAGAACTGAGATCTTCATGCTTCTGGTTAGCCACACCCTATATCATGAATTTTATGTCATTGTTTTTGAATGAGAGACTTGGAAATCTTTGTCAAATGGTATGATAAAAAAAATAAAGCCCAAGAGGCCCTCCATCCCAAATTATATCACCATCCACCCTATTATTTTCATTGGAAATATATTTTCTCTATAACCTCATAGCCCATTTAAGATACACTAAACTAATTAAGCTCCTGTCTATTAAGGAGCTATGAATTGATAATGTGCCTAATAACAATATTACTATTTAGCTACCTTTTACTGAATTTTTCAGGCAATGACTGAGTGCTAAGTTTGTTTTTAAGTTCTATTAACTCCTAGAACCTTGATCCCAGCCCTGTGTACAATTATTATTTCTATTTGAGGAAGCTAGGGAACTACAGGGAGGTCATAAAGATACTATGTAGTCAAACTGGACTTTAAATCTAGAGTCTGATTACAAGGGCCAAATCCACTTACCAAGCTGTCACTGTTCTGGATTTCTGCACATATATGGTTAAAATGTCATGATGCACTCTGCTCTCTGACTCCAACTTTATTGTCTGCATAATTTTGTGCCTGGTAATGTGGGAAGGTTTCTGTCTGTGGTACAGATGTGGTAATCTGGAGAAGCTTTGAACAAAAACAGCCAAGAGGACCTCCTAAGTGCCAGAGCCTCTCTGAGACCACTCCCTGTGCCGCTCAGCCCCTTTTCAAAAAGTGAAGCATTCCTTCGCAAGGATGCCTGACATGTAAAAAGCACAGAATACATCCAGCAAAGGCTGACACAAGGGAGTGGTGAAGGAAAGATCACACGGCCTTGAAGCCAGGAGGGGAGGGAAAAGAAGTCAGAGAAGAGGCTTTGGAGCACAAAAGCCCAGACTCTCAGGGGCTGGGGCCAGCTGCTCACATCTGTGCATAAAACATGGGCACAGAGTTGTTGAGGGACATAGTACATCAGGGTCCCGGGGGTTGCCAGCAAATTGGAGAGTGTGCCTTGGTGAGGAGAGGAGTTCAGGAGACAGAGGAAAAGGACGCTTTTCTTTTGCATGTGCCTAAGAAATGCATATTGAGCTGAGCTAAAGGAAATATCAGAACAATTCAAGTGCTAAGACACTGCCTGTGTTGCTTTAAATTCTCCTGGCAACATCTAACGCCCTCACTAACACAGAGGGGAATCTAGCCACCTGTCAACCCCAAGACACACTACCGACTGTTCAGGGACATATTCTAGACAGGAAGGAGCCTACCACAATAATTACAGCACAATGGGACAGCCTTAAACAGTACCATACTCAGTGCATTATCTAAGGTCCTTTGTCAGCCCCTCTGAAAGTCAGCAGATTTACTGGCTTTACTGGCCAGAAAAATTGATGTTTGGCTTTAGGTGATTTGTGGAATCTGAATTCTCATTATTCTAAAAGTATTACAGTCTACAATTGAAAACCACCAAGGAAGGCACACCGGGTGCCAGAAATGACAGAAAATTCTAGGGACACTAAGAGTGTTTAATTACACACACAGGATTTTTAATGGATTTGTTCCACTAGAGAAATATGCCAGTATTTTTACATTTTAAAATTAAAAGTAAAATATTAAATACTTTTCTTTAGTAATAGCTTAGCACTTAAAAGTTCTTTACAAGATAACTAAGATAGGATCAATGAGTGATGGATAATTCAGCACATTTCAACAATGAACTTTCTAGATCAGATGATCCAAAAATAACGCCCTGTGATTACTTAGGCAGATAGAATTCAAGGAAGATGGCCTGTTTTCCAGCTGCATATACCTGTACATAAGAGAATAAAAGAGAGAACCAGCAAAAGTGGAGAAGTTCAAATCAATGGGGACATTAAAACAATTTAACATGAATTACATTGCTGAATGATAACTGGCAGGGGCTATGTGCATCTACCAAATTTTAAAGGGGTGACAATTAACAAGATAATAAATTGTTTTCCTCAGGACAAATTAAAAGTAGAGATATCTAAGGATTGAAATGAGCCTAGAAATTGACATATATTTCATAATGGCGTGGCTAAGTTAACACAAAATTAAAATCTCAGAAAGTGGTATTCATTAAGATGCTAACTTTCAGGCAATGCATGTGTATGTGGGGGTGTAAGGGTAGGTGCCAAGCAGTGGAGAGGTAAAGGGATTTTTTTTTCAGAGATTCAGCCAATAAGACCTCAATCTTTAGGTACAACAGTGTTGGGTGCCACTGGGGATATACCCAACAGGACCGGGAGGCCTTAAGATTCTGAGTGTGGAACTTGTGACCCCTGAGTTATCTTTCTAGCCCTCAGTTGAGATTCTTAAATGAGAATTTTCTCTCTCTCTTTTATTTTTCATAATGCTTTAAGGTCAGACAATCAAGTCCTAATATTTTTGATAAGGGGTACAGGCATCAAAAGGCTCAAATTCTTATTGTACCTCAGTATGAAGATTGGGGTTGATAACACAGGGGTTAAGACATGTACCTTGCATTTAGCTTATACATTTGATCCCAGATATTCTATGATCTTCTAATTATTTTAAGTATAGCATATCTGGAGTTCCCAGAACAACTGAGTGTGGTTCTGAGGTCCTCAAGCATGTTCTAAGTGACAGTGGAGTTCTCTGGCACTGCAGGCCCAAGAAATACCATCTCTTTAATCCAACCCTGACTACAGGCTTCCATTCCTCTTCTCCATCCCAGTAAAGCAAAATAAAGATGGGTTTGTTCTAAGGTCCCCACGAAGAATTTGAATCAGTAAGTATTAGTAGGTGTTGGAATCTATAGATTTAAATTCTTAAAGTTTCATCATGAATGAACTAACAAACATTACACTTACCTATCTACTATGACTAACTATAAAATAAAACTGGATACACTTTCAGGCATTTGTCATCATATTGAAAAGGAGAAAAAAATGGTGAGCTACATTTTCACCTCAACTTTTTGTCTGGGAGTGCTGTGGGGTGTGTGTGTGTGTGTGTGTGTGTGTGTGTGTGTGTGTGTGTGTGTGTGTTTGTGTGTGTGCACACATATGGTGCTGGTGATTAAAACTGGGGACTTACACAAGCAAGTCCTGCACTCTAACACTGAACCACATCCCTAGTCCCCAAGGGACATCTTTCAAAGGAATAGAGGAAAATAAAGACCAACCGTGTTCTTTATTTGGAGGTGTCAAAACAATTCAGTAAGATAATCCATGTAAAACCATTAACAGAGTTACTAATATGTAACAAGATTTCATGTCACAATTACTAAAAACTTACCTGCCAAATAATGACTTTTCCCAGTAGGATAATTCTATCTCAACAGACATCATAGAAACTCATGTTAAAAGAATAAGAGTTACATTTTTCTAACTATGGAAGTACAATTCTTTTTGTTGCTTTCTTTGTGGTTTGGTTCCCTCTTCACTTTTCCTTGTCATCACTGAGATGACTGGGGGATCCTCCCAATGAACATGGACGGTTCTAGTGTTTATGTATGTATGGACTTGGCTGTGCTCACCAAAGACAGCACATTCTAGTTGTAGTGCTCACACACTCGATCATGGTGTTGGTTGTGGATTGCACTACTCTAGTTGAGGTTCTTGCATACATGCTTACTAGGGGCCATACTCTTTAGCTGTAGGTACTATGAATATTCTGGTTGTCATACTTACCAGGGTTCCTTGTATTGCTTACCTGTGAGCTCACAAGAGTCATACTTTCTGACCATGGTGCTCTCACATGATTTACTTGTGGTGCTCATGGCAGGATGCCTCCCCTTTAGTTATGGTGCTCTCATATACTTGGCTGCATTGTGGCCAGAACTTGATTGATGTTCCACTGTTCTTAAACAGAGCTGCGAAGATCAAACTACACAAATGTGGCAGCAATGGAGATTGAATTTTGACATTACACTTGTCGAGCATCACAAAAACAGGCTTTCTAATCCACAGAGCTATTTCATAGACTATACATAGGGAAATTCATTTTGTTTGCATTATATATTTCATATATTTATGATAAATTTCATTTCAGTGTCATTAGACTTTGAGGTGACAGAAGCAGCAAGAGCCTGTAAAGTAGAGACCCAAGAGAGGGTAACCACACTTTTAGCCCCAGAGTAGAGTTAGGAGAATGAACGAAATTGAGGAGGAGAAAGACAGATGTGAAATAACAGGGAACAGAGGTCAAGAGGACTCAGATGCATTGGTGATATTAAGAAAGGACAGATCTAAATATCCAAGTTACAGAATCAACAACGATGAAATAAAGAGACCCAAACTTTAACAATAAAACTTTAAAAGGTGCCTGTTCTAATGGTAGGCTGGGATGAAGGGAGGCAGTTGAAAGTGGTATGGGATGGAATATTGAAATATTGGTGGAGGGAGGTTGGGGGTGATGGATTGGTGCTGCAAAATTGTATATCTACAACTTAACCATGGATAACATTGTAAGTCACAATGCTTTAAATATGAAATTTTTAAATACTGAAAAGAGAAAGGCTAACCACATTGAGGATTCGCCAAAATTTGAGTTATCCTCACATCTTTAGCTATATATTAATCTACACACTGATGGATTTAGATTCCATGAGACAAAGAACAATTATTGAGGAATTCTGTACAGATGGACATTTTGAAGTTTCACAAAACTGGGAGATAGTAACTTCTCAGCAACCAGAGCGAAAAGAACTCAAGTGTTTTGTGAAGATCTCAAAAGGCCACATCTTGGTAGAAGGATTAATCTAAACTAGAGCCTAAAGAAAACCTCAAGGGGATTAAGTTGATTTGGCATGAAATTAGTTGCCTGATAATCAAACTCAAATTTTCTTTTTAAAAGATAGAAAACTCGGGGGCCGGAGAGATAGCATGGAGGTAAGGCGTTTGCCTTTCATGCAGGAGGTCATCGGTTCGAATCCCGGTGCCCCATATGGTCCCCCGTGCCTGCCAGGAGCAATTTCTGAGCCTGGAGCCAGGAATAACCCCTGAGCACTGCCGGGTGTGACCCAAAAACCACAAAAAAAAAAAAAGATAGAAAACTCATATTTGTAGTAAGTCACAATATCTAATATAAAAAATAAATTAGACATCAGAAAAGTAAGAAAAATGTGGTCCTAGGGCCGGCGAGGTGGCACTAGAGGTAAGGTGTCTGCCTTGCAAGCGCTAGCCAAGAAAGGACCATGGTTTGATCCTCCGGCGTCCCATATTTTTCCCCAAGTCAGGGGCAATTTCTGAGCACTTAGCCAGGAGTAACCCCTGACTAGCAAATGGGTGTGGCCCAAAAAACCAAAAAAAAAAAAGAAAAGAAAAAAGTGGTCCATACCCAAAATCAAAGTCAGCAGTATAAAGAGTCAGAGGTAATATTTATAGCTATTGGAATAATCAGAGAATTACTTTAACATAATTAAAAATATGGACTTTTTAGTACATATAGAGAGACTCAGGAGAAATAAAAACTATAAGAACTAAATGAAAAGTCTAGAATTAACAATTATAATAATAATATAATAATTAATAATGAACAATTATTAACAATAATATCTGAAACTTTTTAATCTATTGGATGAATTTGAGAATGTATTAAGGAGGATCAGCATACTTCATTTCAGAAAGAAAAACATTCAAAGTTAAATAGGAGAAGGAAAATAGTTGAAAAAACATTTGTAACCTAATTAAACAATATCAAAAGGCTAACATGTATGACAATAATAATATCAAAAGGGCTAATATGTAATTAGAGAAATAAAATGAAGGAAGAAAAATATTGGGAAAACTGGTGAAAAACATAGGGTTAGAAAAAAGTTATTTTAAGAACTAATGACCAACTATACTCCATATCTGATGCAGATTTACAGCTACAAGAAGCTCTAATAGATCCCAAGAAGGATAAATATCAAGAAAACAGCTTGTAGGTTGAATTTTTATTTCTGAATATCAGAGCTAGTAAAATCTTAAAAGCAGCAAGAAAAAAGACATTATTTAGGTGAATATGATAAAAAATAAAAGGGATTTCCCTCTCACTTCCTCACTCCCCCTAACTCTCACTTGTTCTTACCTTTTGGGTCACATCCAGCAAAGATCAGGGTTTATTCCTGACTCTACATACCAGAGTCACTCCTGGCAGACTCTGGGGACCATATAGTGTGCTGAAAATTGAATCTGGTGCCCTACCTTTTGTAATATCTCTATAACTACCCCCCAAAATTTCACTTTAAAAGCAATGAAAATGGACAACAGTGGAAAACACCTTGAAAGTATTAAAAGAAAACCAACCTAACTGTGAATTTAGAATTCTATCAAAATTAATTGTACTTACATATGAAACAAAAACATGAGAAGACTTATATGATCAATAAGAAGGAAATTCTTCAGAGTAAAAGAAAAGACTAAAAGCTAAAAGCAAGACTTCTTTTTTATTTTTATTTCTAAAGATATTTCAATGAAAATTTTCTTTCTAAAAATATTTCATTATACTATCAATAAAACATTACAGACCACCCCTTCCCATCTAAATGAGAGAGAAAAATTTGTAATTTGAAGTTTTGATAGGCTAAAAGTCCTTACATAATCCCTGCACAATAGCATGCTTATTCACTGCTAGAATCCCAGGAGCCATTAGAACTGTTTTAACTGTTATTGTGATGTCTGAACTCGTAAAACCAAGCTTTCAATTCTCAAGTTATTTTCAGGCATTTTGATGAAATAGTGTTAGCAATAGTCCAGGTTGGCTTGACTGATCTTACCCTTTTTCCCCATTTGATTAGCTTCCTTGGGTTTACTGGTGTTCACTTATTTTTCCCAGAAATGACAGTGAAACTACATTTAAATTTAAAATCCATTCATTTATTCCATAGATGAACTGAAAGCAACTGCATTTTAAAGATGCTATCTATTGGAAACTTGCATCACTAAAACCACTAAAAGGCAATTGTTTACCCTGCTACCAATTTTATGGTGATGTTTAAACTGTCCTAAGTTAGATACAATGGCCATTAAAATTCTGTAGCAATGACTATTCTCTTTCATCTAAGAACTTGGTCTATGACCCACCAGAAACATCTTAAGCAGATGTCCTCATTCCCAAGATGGTTTTAAAAATTTTTAATCAATTTTTAACAAGCCCTTTGGGGCAAATAGCCCTTATTAATAACCAGCATGATTTGAATGAGTAATGTTTTATCTTTGGGAAAAAAGGTGTCTTCTAGGAATTGGGCCTCTACTGTTGCTGCTTAAAAAGAGGTTTTAAAAACTTTAAATTTGTTTTTGTAGTCCAAGTAACTGCATGTGTGAAAAAACTTGAGGCCATTTGAAGACAATTTTTCTATCTGTATCATCCTAGCAAATCTGAGTTGCCCCTCAAACTGAAGATTGGTAGCTTAATAAAGCTTTAAAACATACTTAGAACTAAAACTTGAGGTTTCTTTTTGCTTACCTTAGAATGGCCTTACCCTAACAACACACACAGTGGAAATATGTGGGGCCACATCTGACTCAAGATGAATACTTGATGCTTATTGCAAGTAAGTTTTTAAGACCGTTTATATGTTGATGTGGTTCCAAGGTAGTTTTCAACTGAATATTGCTAATGTACCTAATAGTTTAAAAAATATAGGGAGTTTGTAGATACAAATAAATGGTGTCATTAGGTTTTATATGAGCTACAAATCTTACCCAGTGAGAAACCTTTGTAATTAAGATGGTAGGAAAGACATTTCTCATTTAGGCAAGTAGGTTCTCATTCAACCTGCAAATAAAAAATACTGTTCTTACCTTGCATTACAAAAAAAAAACCACTCTTTAATTAGTGAAAAAATTAAATTCAATACTTACCTAAAATAAAAAGCAAGACTTCTGACTAAAAGCAAGACTCAGTAGTACTTTAACAACATAAAGTGCTGGGAATCGTAACTTAAAGGATAAATCAAGGTATTATTCCCTTTCCTATTTTTCCTTCTTCAATAGAGTTGAATTTGAGGTTGGAAAGGTGGGGTTCAGGACTTATTCCCTAGTCTGTGATCAGGGATCATTCCTGATAAAAGAGATTAATTTTTAAAGGTAAAAACTAAACATTTATCAACCAGGCAAATGTAAATATACTGGGAGATTTTAGGATGGAATATAGTAAAATAAGAATTCAAGGTAAGCTCTGAAAAGTTAGGGGTGCATATTGAAATAGAAAATAATCTTTAAAAAATAAAAGAGATGAATACTAAAACAATAGTGAATAAAATGCAATATAATCAAGTAACTTAAAAATTCAGAAGAGAAAATTAGTAAAGAACAAATAATATCAGTAAAAAACAGCAGCATAGAAAAATTAATATTAAGATAATAACATAGAGTAAATTTAATAATAAAATTAATTTTTAAATAGTAAAATAAAATATAAATTATAAATCTCACCACATTAAATAATATCATTAATCTAAATGGCATAGATCTTACAATGAAAAATTAGGGATTACCAGAGTAGATGACAATATACTAATTTAAAAGGCATTTTTAAAAATAGAAATATACATACTGGCTAACCCATTAAAAGAGAAAACATACAGATATATTTTTTAAATTGTCCTCTAATGCTTTAAAAGCTAGCTCTGGGGCTGGCGAGGTGGCGCTAGAGTAAGGTGTCTGCCTTGCAAGAGCTAGCCAAGGAAAGATCGTGACCGCAGTTAGATCCCCTGGTGTTCCATATGCCCCCCCCAAGCGGGGGCAATTTCTGAGCGCTTAGCCAGGAGTAACCCTTGAGCATCAAACAGGTGTGGCCCGAAAAAACAAAAAACAAAACAAAACAAAACAAAACAAAAAAAAGCTAACTCTATTGTCAAGATGGCCTTGTAAATAGAGAGGGAGATTTCCTGTGTGTCTCACAGACTCCACTGTTAGAGTTGCTTATAGCACACAGGAAAAGAACAGACTAAGACAAGGAAAACAAATATTTTGTAAACAGTACTCATAACAAAGTGTTATGAGTAGTTATGACCTGGATGACCATCTATGTACTAAAGTATACTTCAGAGAAGTATGGAGAGAGATAATAGCATTTAAGAATGACAATAGGACCAATTCAAGAAAAAAAAAATCCAGAGTAATTGGGCTCCCCTATGATTCAACAATACCACTCTTAGAGATATAGCCTAGGAACACAAAAACACAATTCAAAAAATGCCCTTTGCACGCCTATGTTCATTGCAGCACTATTTACAATAGCCAGAATCTGGAAACAATCCAAGTGCTCACCAACAGATGAGTGGTACATCTCATAATGGAGTACTATGCAGCTGTTAGGAAAATGCAGTCATAAAGTTGGCTTATACGTAGATGGACATAAAGCTTATTATGTTCCCCAGAAAAACTATCATTTAATCTTTGATAAGGGGCATGAAATGCAAAATGGAGCAAGGAAAGTCTCTTCAACAAGAGGTGCTAGGACAACTGGTCAGCCACATGCAAAAAAGTGAACTTGGACCTCCATCTAACACCATGCACAAAGGTCAAATTCAAATGCATTAAAGCCTTTGATATTAAACCCAGAACCATAAGATATATAGAAAAACATGCAGGTAAAACACTTCATGACATTAAGACCAAAGGCATCTTCAAGGAGGAAACAGCTCTGTCCAAAAAAGTGGAAGCAGAGATAAAGAGATGAGACTATATTAAGCTGAGAAACTTCTGCATCTCAAAGGAAATATTTACTAGAATACAAAAGTCACCCATAGAAATGGAACAACTATTCACCCAATACCTATCAGATAAGGGTCTAATATTTAATATATACAAGGTACTGATAGAACTTAACAAGAAAAGCATCTAACCCCATCAAAAAATGGGGAGAAGAAATGGAAAATTCCTCAAAGAAGAACTACAAATGGCCAAAAGACACACGAAAAATGCTCCACATCACTAATCATCAAGGAGATGCAAATCAAAACAACAATGAGGTACTATATCATGCCACAGAGACTGACACACAGTACAAAGAACAAGAACAATCATCAGTGCTGGCCGGGGATTTGTGGGAAGAAAGAAACTCTTATTCTCTGCTGGTGGGAATGCCATCTAGTCCAGCCTTTATGAAAAACAATATAGAGATTCCTCAGAAAACTGGAAATTGAGCTCCCACATGATCCAGCTATACCACTTCTAGAGATATACCCTAAAACACTAAAACACATACAAAAATGCTTTTTTTTTTTTTACCCCATTTTACTGCTTTTCTTCAAACAGAATCACACAAGTAGAACCATTTTGCTCCTCTTTCAAATCGAGGGGGAAGGTACCAAGACCAAACAGTTGTATGATCACTAAGTAGTAATAAAAATGATCAGACTTAAACACAAAATTCAAAGCCAACAACAAAAGAATCGATACCCAATCTACAACAAGCTAGACATAGCGATGACATCTTATACTTGTACCCTGGGGGTAAGGGAGGGGGATATGGGATGCAAGCTAGGAACGGGGGTGAAGGGAGGACAACTTTGGTGATGGGAATCCTTTGATTCAATGTTAATATGTACCTAAAATATTATTGTGAAAGATATGTAATCCACTTTGGTCAAAATAAAAATTATTATTATAAAAAATGTCTTCTGCACACCTATATTCATTGCTGTGCTACTTACAATAGTCAGAATGTATGAATGAGCACTTTGAACTGTTTATAAATACAAGAGTTTTATTGTTCTCCAAAGACTGTCTTCACTTTGTTAAATGTGTCCAGTCCCTAATATCACAACTTAGTCCTTGGTTTTCCAGGAATTTTTATTTATTAAATACACATCTCAGGATATTTCAACACTTTTATTTCTTCAACAATTTGATATTTCCCTTTTTCTGCTCATTAAGCTAAGGAAAACTAAAATTTAACCCAAGGGGAGAGTTACAAAATTTTATCAACACTTCCCAAAGTTAAGAGTAGGAATAAAAGGAAGGCATAGTACCTTTTCTGAAGCACCTCAAGGTCCTTTTTGAAATTGCTAGTGCCTCCATGTGCTGAAACAGTGACCAAGAAAAGCAGTATTAGTAGTGTAGTTCCGCACATTTGGTTGATATCTATTGTGGTGTCCCTCTGGCTTATTTGGAATTTTCTCTGTGCAATGAGTCCTGATTGATAGATCTTGTTCACAGTTTGCTTGGACCATCCTTTGTGTAGTGAAGGCCTAATCAGAGAGGGGTCAGTCACATCTTTTTCTGGGTCCTATCACCTTCTAATATTATTAAAACTCCTTTCTGAGCCAGAGAGGACTATTGACTCATTTTAGTTTCTTTTTATTTATTAAACATTTTTTTTTGTTTTGGGGCCACACCCAGCAGAGTTCAGGGCTTACTCCTGGTTCTATGTTCAGATATCATTCTTAGTGGGGCACAGAGGAATAGATGGGGTGTCAGGGATTGAATCTGGGTCAGTTTTATGCAAGGAAAATACCTAAACTATTGCTCTGAGCTCTTCTTTTTAGTTTCTTGTCTGGTTAATGCCTTCTTTTAAATCCCCATTATTTATCACTGAGGGTCCTGAGACCAATGATGGTTTTCTATGTTTTCAGGAGATGAGCACTTGGAGATATTTTCATCTGTCAAGCTTCATCCTGCAATATATCACATCAAAGTACATTTTTATACTTGGTGGAAAAAGGGGACACTAATCATTAAGGTTATAGTTGCCTCTGAATCTCAGGGGAAACAGCAAACTTGATCTTTTGAGAATTTCTTACTGTACTTGGTTACCCAACATAGGAGCACCAGGAGAAACACAGGGATTAGGATAGCCATTACCTTTTCTTATAAATGTATCTAGTCATTGCAAAAAAAAAAATTATGAATCTTCCCTTGTATGGTTTGGAGGTAGAAAGAGTGAGCACGTCATCTTCCTTTTAACCCATAGGAAAAAATATCAAGAAACTCCCACCACTAATACTGTCCTCAATGATTGACAACCACTTTTCCCCCTTACCCCACGTACTCAGTTATTTTCTCATATACATTTGTGGTATGAAATGGAAGCATTGGAACAATTATGAAGGTAGCAAAGAACACTGCCCCCCAAAAACCCCAAAAGACCTTTCCAGACACAACTGTCACTGGATCCTGTCATAGGATAAATGGTATGCCTCCCCAAATTTATGTGTTCAAGTCTTTGTTTGTTTGTTTTGTTTTTGGGTCACACCTGGCAGTGCTCAGGGGTTACTCCTGGCTCTACGCTCCGGGGAGCATATGGGATGCTGGGATTCAAACCACTGTCCTTCTGCATGCAAGGCAAACGCCTTACCTCCATGCTGTCTCTCCGGCTCCATGTGTTCAAGTCTTAACACTTCGAACCTGAGAATGATGCAGTAATTGTAGTAGAGGATCTGTGAAGAGGTAGTTAACATTAAATGAGGTCAACAGGGCAAGCTCTAACTCAATGTGACTAGTAGCTTAATAAGAAGTGGACATTAAAATCTAGATGTAAGGACATAGGAAAAATATAACTATTTATTAGTCAAGAAGAGAAACTTTCTAAAGAAAAAATCTCCTCAACCTGGGACTGGTGGAATTGTGCGCGGGTTTGAGGACCTGCCTTGCAACCTTATACTCATCATTCCAATTCTTGGTAGTTCACATACACTGAGTGTTCCCTCAGCAACTTTGTAATTTAGGCCTGGCAGATGTGTACTCACACAACAAAAAGTATTTCAGTGCAAGCACTGCAACTAAAAAGATGTGGGAGCAGACGTGTGACCCTGGTGAGCAGAGGTGTACGCACCACAGAAGTCCCCACAATAATTCATGTGCTTTGACTAAGAGTGTGAACCCCAATGGGCATGTGTGTAAGAACCACCACTAAGGGAATTGCCTACTTCAGTAAACATCAGATCAGGTATCTTCGACCTGCTGTGCAACCCTCTACAAGCCTCAGAGTTAGACGTTTGTGCACCCCCCTGTAATTGCAGCAACAACAATGACAAAGATAATGGGAAGTAAAAAATAGGAAAGGGACAAAAAATTTAAACACCTGAAATTACCAATACCTTGACCTCAGACTTTCAGCCTCTAAACTTGTGAGAAAATCTACTTCCATTGTTTAAATCACTCCAACTGTGATTTCCTATTATGATAGACCTCACAGAGGAATGTGGATCTTCTTTGAATAGAGGTATGATTAATACCTACTTGTTCAAAGGTTTGGATTCTATTTTTAAGGCCACAAGAAAAGTACCCCTCAATAATCAGGCATGAAAACAAAAGTTATTATGTCAATATGGAGAAATACAGGATGGAAGATATAATCTACAACATAAAGGAAATAGGATACAAAAGGAATATAAATTGGTAAAAGACTAGGTTGAGCTTTAGAAGATATACAGTGAGACCTTGAAGAAGTGATGGTTCCTAACCACACTCTCATGATGGGGCTAGACACAATGGGAGGACACTTTTGAGTGTAGTTAGATGAGAACAAGACAATCCAGGTGATTCAGCCAGATGATTAGGGATGACCACACAAAGTCAAATACAGCCCATACAGATGCTTAGTCACAAAAGCAAAACTGTTAAGAATCTGCCACTTAGCAAAATAGGAATTCTGGATATAGCCAACCAAACATCTTTCTTGGTCTCAGCCAATCTTTCTTCTGCTTGTGGAAGGATTTGAGGAATGCTCTTCTGGTCTGAAATTGATCTGCTCAAAGGAATCTTCCCCATAAAATGATATTTTCACACTATAACTTAACTCCAATGGGTTATATATAAATAAGAGAATTTTAATTAAATTTAAGAAATTGTATAACCAATCAAAATTTAAATTAAAAAAGGTGCTTTATGTTTATCCTATAGTAAGCATACAGTTCAACTACTAGAGCATATACCCAGAATGATTGAGGTCTGGGACTTGTTTTCTAACACTATATTAATATGGCTCCAATGATACCTGAGCACTAACTCTTAGGTATGTCGTACCAGATGGGCCTTGCAAGGTATGTCCCATATTAAAGCATGAAAATAAAAAGGTTAGTTGAGTGTGACCGGTGAAGTCAGACATAACCAAATTGTACATCTAGCTCTTCATCTTACTTGCTGTGTCCCCTTAGAAAAGCCCCTCAGACTTTAGAAACTTTAGTTACATCATCTGAGAAATGCAGTTCATCACCTGCATGCTCACAATGCAACCACAAATGCCTCAAATGCAACCACATATGAAGCCTATTTAATCAAAGACTCAATTGCTGAGAAGGCAATCTGTACTTCTGGGACACCATATTCGCAACCCATTCTCCTTCCATTATCCAAGTGGTCCAAATAAAGTCTTCTAAGGGCTAAGAAAATAAATAGATTTTTGAAAATGGGGCCAAATGAAAAAAGGGAATTCAATCAAATGACAAAGGAGACTGGAATTCAGAGAGAGAAGCTCTAAAATATGCATCCCTCATATTTACTGTATAATCTGGTTCAGAGAAAAATACTAGTTTGCAGAAGCATGTTCTTCCTCCAGCATTGGACAAGCACTGTTATTTGTTGGGCCTCTCTATAAAGATTCTGAGATGGATGGAAGGAGATGAAAGCTGTACAAAAGAACTAACTTCCTGCTAAGGATACTATGGTTTGGCAAACCCAGAAACTGCTCCTTACTCCAAAGAGTATGGCCTTTCCCATAAAAAGAATAGCAACTTCGAGTCAGTCAGAGAGAAAAGCTGCCCTTCTCGCCCAGAAACTCCTTCAAGTCCATTTGTGCTGACCTTGATCAAAGTTTCCGTGCTGTGGATTGGGACATGTCGGTACAGTGTTTGATAGAAAGAATGTACTCGACAGAGAAAAATTCTAGGATAGTCACCCAGAGGACACTGATTAGAAAGTCTTGTGACAGAGCTTGCAATCCACACATCCAGATGTCAAAAGCTGGTTCATTAAGATTAAGACATATTTGCTTTAGCAAGTCCAGTCAATCCAATTCTAATAGGCTTCTCTTTTTATTGTTAATTTCTTTCAATAGGAATACTTTGTTTCTGAGAGTAGGTGTCAGACTAGAAATAGCCATGATTTCACAACAGTGCTGTTCACAGTAAACATATAACTTGGTTATATGATAAGATAACTTGGTTATTTGATAAAAGAAGAGGAAGTTTAAAGGAAGGTCCTTAATGGTCCTGTCATTCTAAAACAGAAATCATATGCCATAGGTTCCAATAGTACCAGAGTAAGAAGCTTTCAGTGGGCTGGAGTGGCAATGGAAAAATAAGAGCTTAAGACAAGGTCTCTCCCACTCTTCACCCATTATCTGGAGGGATATATTCCATCTTGACTCACTAGGGAAATGTTCCCCAGTGACTGAGCCTTAATTGTTGCTGCTGACACCTCCATTTCTCCTTTTTTTTCCTTGTCTATTGTACCAAGACACAGAAAATAGGACTGATACAATTTGCAAATTAAGACGAATTTTTAGCAGCCATACTTCAAGTTGAAGAAGCTATTCAAAAAGCTGTGGTAAAGGAGGCAGTAACTGTTTTATCTGTTTCCATAAAAGTCTAATGTGTTAAAGGAAAATAAAGAAACCTCAGATTTAAACACTGCTAAGGTAGTTTAGTATACAATCTCTGCATTGTACCTACAACACAATTCACACTGTTGAGTAGGATAACGATAAAATTCTAAACAGAGCTCATGAGAGGAACCAAAACGACCCGAAGAAAGAGTTTTTAATGGGATTTATTAGCAAGACTATCCTTGGGAATTATAATGACATACATAGAAGAGTTTTGCAAAGGCAAATTGCACTATGTTGGGCATTATTCTACTTCAATTTAAAGGTAAAAGGAAAAACCAAAGGTCATCAGCCCAAGAGTATATTAATTTATACCTAATGTAGGTTTTTTTCCACACATGAACAAGTCCAAAGGGGAAAAATTATAGCTCCCACAAGAAACTTCAGCAATAACCTTACATAATTTAGAACATAAAATGACATTTCCACGTCCAAAAATTGTGGCTCATCAGCATGGTTGAAATGAATCTATACAACTCATTTGATGCAAAATTTCCTATTAAAAAATTCAGCCTGTTCTTCCTATTGAAAGTCTTATTCACAAGAGGTAAAATTTAGAGACACCCAAAGAGAAAGAAAAATATGTGATTTTTGGGGAAAAAAGAGGGCAAACTGAAAGGACAGACCAATTCTTTTGAATCTGAAGAAATATTACTCAGTGAGCATGCCAGTTGGGGGCTCTATCTAGCCTTGCACAGGCTCAGGGAAGCCCGAAAGGATTTCATTATCCCTTGCCTTCCAAAGGGAGGAGGAGACTACTTTCCTATTTCATGATAATTGGATGAAGATATGTGGGTGAGGCACAATTCATTTCCAAGTTTGATGAATTATTTACCAATTAAGTTGACAAGCAGAGGATGAGAGGACCTCATACCTTTGATATGATGTTCTTTTTATTATATTATTTATACACTTGAAATTGTGACTTTTATTAACTAAGAGGTTAATCACTTGAATGGGATGCTTTGCATCCTTAACAATCCCATCCACAGGCAAATTGGCTAATTTCATGGTAGGAAAATAACCTGGTAATTTTTCTAGGACTTATCTGTGTGGTACAGTTTAATAATGTTTTATAGTATAAAAAATTGAGTAAACTGGCCAGGTAGCTGGGACTGTGAGCCACTTAGTTTTAGTGGCAAAGAAACTGAAAGGGTTTCCAGGACTCAGGTAGAAAATGGAATCTAAAGAAATCAACCTTTGTCTTCTCAGATGGCAACTTGAGTCTATGCAATATAGACTCATAACTATAAATGGGAGGGTGTCTGATGATGTTATTAGAAACCCTCTACTTTTCCCATATAGACCATGACCATGATAAGGAATTTGGGCTTCTCTTCAAGTTTAATAGGACATCACTGAAGAAAGATAACAACAGTAGTGACTTTAATAAATGATAATATGCTTATTATAAATGCTGACCTAAAACTGGAGACATGAGTTTGGAGAAATAATGCAGGGATTACAGCATTTTCCTTGCATGCAGTCAACCCTGGTTAGGACCCTGACATCACCTATAGTCCTATAAACACAGAGCTGGATTTAGCCCCTGAGCACTGCCAACAGGTGAGACCCTAAAACAACTAATTAGCAAAACACTGGAGATACATAAACGGGAAACAAAGTTCAATCTGCACATATTATTGAAATATTTTTTTAAACTGTTTAGAGGGCAGGCAGACATGTAGCATTGAACTTGGCCAGCAAGCAAGAGTAGAATTTCTTTTGGGGGGTCACACCCAGCAGTGCTCAGGGACTACTCCTGGCTCTACACTCAGAAATTGCTCCTGGCAGGCTTAGGGGACCATATGGGATGCCAGGATTTGAATTACCATCCTTCTGCATGCAAGGCAAACGCCTTACCTCCATGCTATCTCTCTGGCTGCAAGAGTAGAATTTTAAGTGTGGAATCTACATATAGGCAGTGGTATTGAAAAGATGATAATGATGTCTTCCTTATATGTCTCACAGGTTTTATTTTTATTATCTTGCAAGCACCCTGTCTTAGCTAGCTAAGTTATTTTAAGCTTCAGTAGCAAAAGATTGAAAATAGCAATGACTGAAAGAGTAAAGGTTGATTTCTACTCTTGCTATTTAGTTTGATTAATTCCATGGAGCTTTGAGCCTCATAAAGAGTAGGTTGGCTGGATTCTTGGCTATATCTTTGTTGTCACCACCAAGACTCAAGCTGACAAAGTTGCCAAACTATAGAATTATTGGTCATAATAGCGAAGTAAAAAATTATGCCCTGATGGCCTTCACATTGACATTAATGCTACAGCAAAATTACTTGTGCTTTCAACTCATTGATCAGAACCAGTCACATGACCAAGATTGCACAAGGGGACCAGGAAATGCAATGATAGGTACCTCGAATGAACACTGGACAAATAGTACTAGTAATTACCTCACTAAAGAATGCTACCATCTTTGGGAAAGAAGGTGCAAATGGAAACAAATTGTTCTAAGTTCTGACACATTTTGGGTCCCATACTCTAATTATGGAAGCTCTTGGCTGCTATACTAGAAAACTATAAATAAATCATGAAATGGATAGAAATTAATAAGGTTTTTTGAGGACGGGCAGTGTTTTTAAAGGTAAGTTAAAGGCCATAGACTGAAATAGGATATGGGCACTATGACACAAAACAACTGATCGTTAAATATTTAGTAACAGTTATCAGGGCATTGGCTTGTCATCCTCATTTAGAAGACAGCTGCACTTGTGTGTATTGATTGAGGTGGTATGCACTACCCAAAGCCGAAACCTTCTGATTTAATGAAGGCAAGGGGCCATCCATGTGCAGAAAGTAGCTATTGAACTGATTACAGTAGACAAACACAAGTTTGATTAATTCCATGGAGCATTGAGCCTAAAAAGGAACTCACTATAGTTTATATGAGTCAACTCAATCAGGATCGGGGAAATATGGTAAATTCCCTTTGGCTGTTGGAAGAGTGTGACTCAGATAGGCAATCTGTTAGACCGCAGATCATTACTGAACCCCAATCACCCCAAACCCTCTCTATCAGCAAGGAAGTGTTTAAAAGCGCCTCTTCATTTTCTTGGATCATTTAGATATTCTTGACACTTCCTTCTCTCTAAAGCCCTTTATCTTTTCCAAAAAGGCTCTTAGAAGTCTGGTACTTGCACAGAATCATTCTGTTCTGAGTCACAGGCTATAGAGCTAAAGCTTAAAGGTCACAATTCTTACTCAGAGAATCGTAGAAGCTTAACACTGCAGAACTCTCTTTTCAATGACATCTGTTAAATTCTACTTGCTGATATCTTTTGCAAATAATTTAAGCTTTAAGAATGGGGTAGAGGAGGGAAATTGGGGGTCCCAGAAAAGGAAGGGACAGGGAGGATAGGTGAATAAAGCTGTTCCAGGGAGCCAAGCCTACTTGAATTAAGGACTATTCTCAGTGAATTAACCTTCATTCTTTGTACATAGATGTGTTACGAAAAGACAGAGGCTATATGAAGGATAATAACCTCTAATCTGCATTTTTGTATACCTTCTGAACATCTCTAATATGAATATTAAATAATTTTTTTTTTACATTTTGGGTCACACCTGACAATGCTCATAGTTTACTCTTGGTTTTTGGCTCTGTACTCAATGATCACTTCTGGAGGTTTATGTGGACCATGTGAAGTGCTGAGAATCAAAACAGGGGTAGTTACATACAAGGTAAGTGACTTAGTACCTTGCTAGCCTTTAAAACCATATATATTTGTGTGTGTATATATAACCCCTGAGCGCTGCTGGGTGTGATCCAAAAACCATATATATGGCTCTATTCAGAAATTGCTCCTGGCAGGCTCAGGAGACCATATGGGATGCCAGGATTTGAACCACTGTCCTTCTGTATGCAAGGCAAATGCCCTACTTCCATGCTATCTCTCCGACTTCCAAAACCATAATTTTTAAATGATTTCTAAAAATATCATTTTGGAGGGTCAAAGTGATAATACAGTGGGTAAGGATGTTTGTCTTGCACACAACTGAACTTCATTTTATCCGTAGCATCCCATATGGTCCTGCGAGCCTGCCAGGAATGTTCTGAGCATAGGTCCAGAGGTCCAGAACTCCTGAGCACTGCCAGGTATGGCCCCCAAATAGAAACAAAAACCTCATTTTCCACCATCCTACCCTATTGTCTTTCTTAACCTATAGTCCATTAAATGTAGCATCTTCTCTTGGCTATCCGCTTCTCCTTGACATGGAATAATCTTCCAAAATACAACCAGTTGTTCCATGTTTTTGGATCCTCTTCTGAGATATTTATGAAATAATTCTGAAGTCACAGCTGATCTTTTCCTCCTCTTACACTACACTGTGCATTAGCTTCATTTTTTCAGTGATTTTCTTCAACACAGTTAGAGGCAAACCTCAGTAATACATCAGGTCAGCACCACCCAGACTGCAATAAAAAAAGTCAGATTTTAAATCAAGTTTTCTACATTTTCTAGTTATGTGACCTGGAAGTAACTGAAGTTCATTTAGTTTCAGTTCCTTAGTCAATTAAATTAGGATAGTAATAGCAGGAAAATTAAACTAAAATTATTACGTTAGCCTCAGTAATAGGGTGAGGACCCTATGAATGTTAAAGGAATCAGTTAAGTTAATAATGGTGCTTTAAAATCATTTTATAATTGGCAAGCAATAATACAGAATTTAGGGGTATATCTTTAAAGTTATATATATACATATATATATAAGAATTAGCCCACCTACCACCAAAATTCCATCTTATCCCACCATCAAAAAGACTCTTCTAACCATTACTTTCACACCCCTCCTTCTCTATTAACAACCTTAGCTTGACCAAGTTTGGAAGTTAGTTTTGTTTTGTTGCCAGTTTTTTTGTTTTAGTGATTCATATTCCACATATGAGTGACATTATTCATTAATTGTCTTTCCCTTTTTGACTTGCCTCCTTGAGCATGATACTTCAAATTCCAGTTCTGGCACTTCTCTAACTCAACAGCCTGTTTTGTTTCTACTGTGCTTACAAAATAAAATCCAGGATTCTCCACATGGTATTCAAAGTCAGTGGGAATTTGTTCAGCCTTCCTTTCTGGACTTTCTTCTTTAAGACAAGATCTTTTTCCACATTGTTCTAGGCCTGGGGTCCACCTGTTTCCAGCCAGATAATCACTTTAACATCTTTGTTCAACGTATAACAAGGTACTATAAACAGTTTACCGATCCAATTTTTTTCTTCTTTCAGATAACTGAGCAGTCTCACAAGCTCTATATGACCTCGGAATAAATTTAATTTGTAGGTCATCTTGTTAATCGTGCTTTCTCCCCTACTGTAATTAAAAAATTTGTATACTCTGGTGAGGTGGCACTAGAGGTAAGGTGTCTGCCTTGTAAGCACTAGCCAAGGAAGGACCGCAGTTTTATCCCCCGGCATCCCATATGGTCCCCCCAAGCCAGGGGCAATTTTTGAGCACTTAGCCAGGAGTAACCCCTGAGCATCAAACGGGTGTGGCCAAAAAACCAAAAAAAAATTATATACTGTTGTTTAGGAGGAACACTCATTCTATTACTTTCAATTGTACATGCTCCTAATCTGGGGAAATCTCATTTGATGCCTAGTACCCTCATCCCTTTTTCCTTGACTAAGAACACTGAGCATGACTGTCAAATCTCCTCTTCAACCAACCCTATTGTTCACATGCTCAACACCAAGTTATGTTTCAGAAGGTGGCATACTTTTGAACATAGAATGACATTTCTTGGTTTGCATGAGTCCATCCTCATGGCAGTTTGCCATCATTTTCTATGTTTTCATAGGGCCATCTTCTTAGAAGGATACCTGTTGCAATGGATAAAGAATATGCCTTACTCCAAGAAAATTTTATTTTAAAACAAATAGTTGCATCATACTTGTTAATAAGGATTCCATATTGGTATCATTATATGGGGACACAGAAGGTATGTAGATAAAATAGGAAGAACTGGAGAGGTTAGTGCCGAACAAATCTTTATGCGTTATACTTAAGACATAAATGAATTTTTATTTGCTTGCTTGTTTTATACAAACAAAATAATAATGACATACCTTACATAATTTGTACTTTAATTGGTTACAGAGGTCCTCAAACTTTTTAAACAGGGGGCCAGTTCACTGTCCTTCAGACCATTGGAGGGTCTGACTATAGTAAAAACAAAACTTATGAACAAATTTTTATGCACATTGCATATATCTTATTTTGCAAAGAAGAAACAAAACAGATACAAATATAATATGTGGCCCGCAGGCCATAGTTTGAGGACCACTGGTTTAGAATATAAACTGGACTTCTGACTATTTTTAATTTTCTTAAGCAATTCTAACATGAACTGAGCTGAAAAGTTAAGCATTATTGCTAGGGGGAATAACTCAAAGAGTAGGAGTGCATTGTTTGCATACTTTAGGCTGAAAGTTTAATGCAGATCCCAGAACTGCATGTCTCTCTTCCCCTGCCTGAGCACCAGTATGCTCTAGTGGTCCCCAAGAACTACTGGATTTGAGTAGATTACCCACCCTCAGCATTGCTGATAAATCCTCCTCCACCAAAGAAATGCCAGGGACTCAAGTGAATGAACCAATGGAGTCAAGTTGCTGATGTCCACTTATTCTTTCTCAATTAATAGCGGAATGGCCTCTGGAAATTCATATAACCCTGTGCTTCTTTGTCTTGAACCTAAAATAGGAATAACAAGAGTTCACAATCTATATATCTTCCAAGGATTAAATGAGGTTAGAAAAGCAGCATTTAGAACTAGCCTGGGGCCTTATTTTCCACATTATTACTAGAGTTTTAGCATATTTGCATGCTACATTTAAAAAATTCCCTAATTGTAATATTTATGAAGAATGTTTCATTTCTCTTTTAGAGATGAAAGAAAGAGAGCAAATAGATATTTAACAGTTTATTCAAAAATCAGTGGGGAAGCCTAGAAAGTATTTCAGATCTCTTATGTGTGGATCACAACCCAGTACTCCTGGAAGCCTGTGATTTTTAATCTAGGTCTCAAGGGATGCTCTGATGGGATGGAAGTGGTGAGGAAGTGAGCAGAAAAGCTCACTGTTATGCTTTACATGTTAACTCCCCATAGGATGTTTGAAAAGAAAAGAAAAGGAGTGAGGGCTTCTATGGCTTTTTAAAAACTTGGGAAGTACTGTGTCTGTAAGACATACTACCATAAGCATGCTAAGTACAGAGCTTAGTCTGGTTTTTGAGTCCAACCTTTTCCCCAAGGAGTGAAAAGCCCAAAGTGGGTTGAAGATACCACAGGAGTGAAGGTGAAGACTTCATGTCTGTTAAAAGGAGGGGTACAAGGTGGCCCACTGTAGCATTTCACAATGTCTGCTCTCAGATGATTACTATAATTTGTGTGAGGGAAGCAGAGAATTAAGGCCTCCCAAGGCTCCGATCAGAGTCGTGTCCATGGAGAAACGCAGGATGAAATGGATGGAGCACTCTTACCCTTATGCTTCTAATCACCGGGAAGCTCAGGAAATTGGAAACGCCCCAGAAACAACATGACATATCAAATACCAGAGCCTGGGTGATCCATCACCATCTTCATCGCTGTGGTCATTACCATTCACTTCCACTCTGTGGACAGCCCGTAAATCAGCATGTGGAGCTCTTTGGGATTGCTGAGTGAAAGGCACTGAATAAATGTCAGCTGGGATCATTAGAGATACCTTTCACTTTGGACAGATAAATGTTAGTGATTCCATGTTCAAGGAAATACCAATAGGGACCCTGGATATTTTCAGGGGCCCCAAGATGCTAATAATGACTCACATCATCAGAAAATTAAGATGAAAAAGGAGAGGCCCCTTTTTGTCTCACAATATTAAAACTATTCCACTAGCAGAAAAACACATTTACTATACTTGGCTTGTGTAGGGACATAGTTCTAATCCCATGTGCTTTCTCCAAGATCTAGATATAGGCAGAGAACCAACTATTTTGTGATGCTTCAAATTCTTAAGGAAAGAACTCTTCAAATCCTACTGAAGACACTAGCACAAAGCCAAGGATTTATATAGGAAATATTCCATCCTACACTTAGAAATCTTCCAAAATCATACCTCTGTCCAGCTTGCCACCTTTGATAGAATGGGGGTTGGTAGGTAGATGGAAGAGAATATCCCATTATAGCTTTAAAAAACAAAGGTGGCATCTAGATATCATGACTGCTCTCACAGGATATTTTTCAAGACCCAGCATGAATGTTGTGCTTTCCAGACCTCAACTGAGTAGCTCTTTTGCTCAAAAAGCCACAGCTTCATCTGCTGGCATATTTATTCCCTAGTGTGTTATGCAATAGTATGTTACATTGGCCTGGGATCTTGGTTTTCAACTGAACTCAGTACCAGATCCAGATTCCCAAGCTCAACAATCAGGGGAGTAAACCTTTAATGTGGGTTTTCAATTGACATTGTTTTCTAAATGCTCAAAGAATTTTCAGTCCAAGTATAGAATGGATCCTCAAAGTCCTCTAAGGTAGAAAGTCCAAAATAAAGAGACTAAAGTGAGTGACTCACACAAAAAGCTGCTGTGCTGAGAAGAGCCAAGTTGTTCATGGTTTGTACATGAGCCAGGTGGGTGGGAGTATGTTTATAGTAGAGCTTCCAAAGACCAACTTCCAATGAGACTCTCTGGGGACCTGAAGCTCTAGTCAACTCTGTCTTTGGGGGAAAAGTTTCTTCCTGAAAAATAGGAGAGGCCACAGGAGGAATCTGGAATTTCCCACTTAACAACTCCATGAATTATATTTGTCACTGAAACACAGACACCCTTTTATTCAGGGCTATAATTATTGAATGCTTAAAAGTGGGATAGAATTGATAAACGAGATGTTCAGAATTCAGAAAAGCTGTAGGCCTGGCTCAACTATGCTCTTTAAGTCTCCTCTTCAGATGGGATTTGTTTTAAGTGTTAAAAGTCATTCTGCTTTCTAAACTGCATTCTTATACAGAGAATACTTAAACAGCTGTCACATAGATCTGGCTGGAACCTGAGCTTCAGTGATGTGGGTGTTTATTCACTAGAGACTAGTCTGGCAAAATCCAGTGAGTCATAGGACAGTGTCAGAAATCCTACAACTTCTGCTATCCACATAAGTACCAAGATACTGCACATCAGCCTCTTAATGTGAGAGATTTCTTCCTTCTTTTCTTTCACCTGTGCCTACAATACCAATTAGCTGTTATTAATGCAAAACAAGTTAGGGAGTGGCAAAGGAAGAGACAATTGGAAAAAAACTTTCCTTATTCAAAACAGTGCTGCCTAAAAGATAATACATTAGCATCTTGGGTTGTCATAACATTATCCTAGACTGGGTGGCTTAGAGAACAATTGTTTCCTTACACATCTGGTGCTAGAAGTTTAAAATCAAGGTACCAGAAAATCTGGTGACTGGTGAAAGTGTGTTTTACTGTTTTCAAGATGGTGGTCTGAGCTCGCTTTGGCAGCTAAAATTGGAACTATACTAAATATACTAATATACTAAAATTGGAACAATACAAAGAAGATTAGCATGACCCCTGCGCAAGGATAACATGAAAATTCGTAAAAATAAATAAAGGTGGTGGTCTGCGATAGTCCCTCATATCTAGAGAACAGAGAATGATAGTGATCTCCCATGTTTCTTTCCAAATGTCATTCAGGAGGGCTCAATCCCTATGTCCAGTTGCTTCCCAAAGGCCCCACCTACAAAAATATATCATGCTGGAAGTCTATATAGCAACATAAAAACATTTTAAGGTGCTGGAGGAAGAAATTAAGATATATTATAGCATATAACATATATTATATATAACATATATTATACTTGGCTTCTGGGTCTTTAAGCCAAGAAGATATGCCAATTTTGGGATCTTATTGGCATTCCCCTGTATTTACCTGAGAGTTTCTTGCTGGAATTTATCTGATTGTGATTTAGGTTATTCTAAAATATTTCTTCTTTTGTTGTAAGCTTCTATCCACCATCATCTACTGGATTTCTTGTAGTCTACTTTATACAGACACTTTGCTATTTAAGGCCCATTGTATTTTCTAAATATTCTACTATCTTAAAAGTTCCAAAATTGTGGAAAGTAAAAAAATACATACATATGAGCAGAACATTAACTTATTCTTGTATCCCTTAGGACACTTGCCTATATTCTTTAACAGAACAGAGGTATTGAGTAAAGTGCAACAACCAAGAGTTGTTGAAAATTAGCATACATGACTAACAAGCTAGTGAGGGTTTAAGAAGTCCTGGTCTGAGGGCAAAGCTAACTACAGAAATTGTTATTCTGTAAAAAAAAAATCAATTAAAACTTACCTGTGCAAATTTTTCTTATAGTTTTAACTACAGAGTTATACACATGTCAGACAAAATGCCAGGGAACTAGGAAGACAGCAACTGCTAAGAAGCCCAAAATCTAAGTAGACATTTTTAATAGTCTCAAGACAAAAAAATAAAACTGAATCTCATAGTCTTGCAAGACAAAGTATCCGTAATAAACAAACTAGTTTTCCCCTTGAGATCTTTAAAGGTGTAGTTTTTAGATATAAGGCAACCCTGAAATGAAACTGGTCTCACTGGTCTTCACATTGAGTCTGATCCCTAAATCCAGTTAATCAAGCTGATATGCATATAGTCTATCAGTCAAAAGGAATTAAATCCAGGCTGTCATTGACAGAACCTGTCATTTTTCATACGTAAAAGTTAATAGATTAAATTACCAATTACGTAAAATACAGGATCAAATGACTGAAACACCAACAAAAATACAAATTTTAGAAGCAGATACATTTGAAAGTAAATGCTTAAATTATTGGACATGAACTTTTAATAATGATAGCAGAATTAAAACCAAAAAATTAGTTTAGGATTGTAAAACATATTAAAATCAATTAAAAAAATTCAAATTGGTACTTGCTTCGGCAGCACATATACTAAAAATTGGAATAATACAGAGAAGATTAGCATGGCCCCTGCGCAAGGATGACATGCAAATTCGTGAAGTGTTCCATATTTTTAAGGCCAGAAGACAATGTTGGGAGATTGTGATAAGAGTGAATGAAATGAATGTCTCACCAAGAATACTGCATCAAGCCCGACTCACGTTCAGGTTTGAAGGAAGAATACATAGCTTCATGGTTAAACAACAGCTCAGAAACTTCACAGATGGAAAAACCAGCCTTAAAGGAAAAACAGACAGGCCTACTTTAAGAAAAGAGAGACCAACAAACACAGCAAAATTATCTACAAAGATGACATTAAATCCTATGACAATCATCTTCCTCAATGTCAATGGACTAAATTCACCAATTAAAAGACACAGAGTGGCAAAATGGGTCAAAAACATAAATCCAATCTTCTGCTGCCAACAAGAAACACACCTGAATAGTCAGAATAAACATAGACTCAAAATCAAAGGTTGGAGGAAAATCATCCAAGCAAACAACACCCTCAAAAAAGCTGGTGTGGATATATTAATATCTGATGACACCAACTTTATACTCAGAAAAGTGGTAAGGGACAAAGATGAACACTATGTACTAATCAAGGGATATGTGCAACAGGAAAAATCAGACTATTAAACATATATGCACCCAATGAGAGACCAGCAAATTATCTAATACAATTACTGACAAATCTGAAAGAAGACATCAATCATAACACAATAATTGTGTTATTGACACAATAATTGACACAACTCTGTCAACACTTGATAGGTCAACCAGACTGAAACCCAACTAAAACATACTAGCCCTGAAAAGAGTAATGGAAGAAAGAGGACTAGTATATATATATATATATACACATGTGACACTCCATTCCAAAAATCCTGGATACACATTCTTCTCCAATGTACATGGGTCATTCTCCAGGATAGACTACATGCTGACACATAAAACATACCTCCATAAAATCAAGAAGATAGAAATCTTGCAGGCTACCTTTGCTGACCACAAGGCTCTGAAATTAGATGTGAACTACAAAGGCACACAAAAGAAAAACTTTAACAATTGGAAATTAAACACCCTGTTACTGAACAACCAGTGCGTCCAAGATGAAATCAAAAACGAAATCAAAGCTTTCCTGGAAACAAATGATAATGAAGACACAAACTGCCAGAATCTATGGAACACAGCAAAAGCAGTCCTGAGAGGAAAATTTATAGCTCTACAAGCACACATCAGGAAGGATGAAGGGGCATACCTAAAAAAATTAATGACACACTCAAAAAATTAGAAAATGACCAACAAAAGGAACCAAATATAGAGAGACAGAAGGAAATAACAAAGCTGAAAGCAGAAATCAATGAAGTGGAAAATCAAAAAACAATCCGAAAGATCAATGAAAGCAGAAGTTGGTTCTTTGAAAAAATAAACAAGATTGAGAGACCATTGGCAAAACTCACAAAGAAAAAGAGAGAGAGAAACCTGATAACTCTTATTAGAAATGAAAAGGGGGAGATCACTACAGATATTGCAGAAATCCAAAGGGTAATCAAAGACTACTTTGAGAAACTTTATGCTACTAAACATGAGAACCTAGAAGAAATGGAAAATTCTCGAACACTTATAACCTTCCACATTTAAGTAAAGAGAATGTAGCATATCTAAACACCCCCATCACTACTGAGGAAATTGAAACTGTAATCAAACATCTGCCCAAAAAGAAAAGCCCAGGCCCAGATGGATTTTCTAATGAATTTTTCAAATCTTTCAAGAGGAGCTACTACTAATCCTAGCCAGGCTCTTCATGAAACTGAAAAAACAGGAACACTCCCAAACAGCTTTAATGAAGCCAACATCACCTTGATACCAAAATCAGACAGAGATGCTGCCAAGAAAGAAAATTACAGACCAATATTCCTGATGAATGCAGATGCAAAGATCTTCAACAAAACCCTGGCAAATAGGATCCAATGCATCATCAAGAAGATCATACACTACGACCAAGTAGGTTTCATCCCAGGAATGCAAGGATGGTTTAATATCTATAAATCTATCAACATTATACACAACATTAACAAGAAGATAAATAAAAATTACATGATCATATCAATAGATGCAGAGAAAGCATTTGATAAGGTCCAACACCCATTCTTGATCAAAACTCTCAGCAAGATGGGAATGAAAGGAACCTTACTCAATCTAGTTGAAGCCATCTACCACAAGCCAATGGCAAATATTATCCACAATGGAGAAAAAATAAAAGCCTTTCCTCTAAATTCGGGTACAATACAAGGCTGTTCACTCTCACCACTCCTCTTCAACATAGTACTGGAAGTGCTTGCTATAGTGATCAGGCAAGAAAAAGATATTAAGGGAATCCAGATAGGAAAGGAAGAAGTCAAGCTCTCATTGTTTGCAGATGACATGATACTCTACTTATAAAACCCTAAAGACTCTACTAAAAAGCTTCTAGAAACAATCGACTCATATAGCAAGGTGGCAGGCTACAAAATTAACACACAGAAATTAATGGCCTTTTTATACACCAATAGTGATAGGGAAGAGAAGGACATCAAGAAAGCAATCCCATTCACATTAGTGCCACTCAAATACCTTGGAGTCAACTTGACCAAAGACGTGAAGGACCTATACATAGAAAACTATAAAGCCCTGCTCCAAGAAATAAGAGAGGACACACGGAAATAGAAACACATACCCAGCTCATGGATTGGAAGGATTAACATAATTAAAAAGGCAATACTCCCCAAAGCATTATAGAGATTTAATGTGATCCCCTTAAAAATACCCATGACATTCTTCAAAGAAGTGGATCAAACAGTTATGAAGTTCATCTGGAGCAATAAACACCCTAGAATAGCTAAAGCACTCCTAGTGAAAAGGAAAATGGGAGGCATTACTTTCCCCAACTTTAAACTGTACTACAAAAGCAATAGCTATCAAAACAGCATGGTATTAGAATAAAGACAGACCCTCAGATCAGTGGAATAGGCTTGAGTTCTCAGACAATGTTTCCCAGACATACAATCACCTAATTTTTGACAAAGGATCAAGAAATCCTAAGTGGTGCAGGGAAAACCTCTTCAACAAGTGGTGCTGGTAGAACTGGTTAGCCACTTGCAAAAAAGCGAACATAGACCTCCAGTTAACATCATGTATGAAGGTAAAATTCAAATGGATTAAAGACCTTGATATCAGACCTGATACCATAAGGTATATCGAACAACACGTTGGTAAAACACTTCATGACATTGAGACTAAAGGCATCTTCAAGGAGGAAACTGCACTTTCCAAACAAGTGGAAGCAGAGATCAACAGATGGGAATACATTAAGCTGAGAAGCTTCTGCACCTCAAAAGAAATGTTGTCCAGGATACAAGAGTCACCCACCGAGTGGGAGAAACTATTCACCCAACACCCATCAGATAAGGGGCTAATATCCAAAATATACAGGGCACTGACAGAACTTTACAAGAAAAAAACCCATCTAATCCCATCAAAAAATGGGGAGAAGAAATGAACAGACACTTTGATAAAAATGAAATACAAATGCCCAAAAGACATGTGAAAAAAAATGCTCCTCATTACTAATTATCAGGGAGATGCAAATCAAAACAACTATGAGATACCATCTCACACCACAGAGATTGGCATACATCACAAAGAATGAGAACAATCAATGCTGGCGGGGATGTGGAGAGAAAGGAACTCTTATCCACTGCTGGTGGGAATGCCATCTAGTCCAACCTCTATGGAAAGCGATATAGAGATACCTCCAAAATTGGAAATTGCACTCCCATTCGACCCAGCTTTTCCACTCCTAGGGATATACCCTAAGAACACAAGAAATCAATACAAAAACCCCTTCCTCACACCTATATTTATTGCAGCACTATTCACAATAGCCAGGCTCTGGAAACAATCAAGATGCCCTTCAACAGATAAATGGGTAAAGAAACTGTGGTAAATATACACAATGGAAATATTATGCAGCCGTCAAGAGAGATGAAGTTATGAAATTTTCCTATACATGGATGTACATGGAATCTATCATGCTGAGGTGAAATAAGTCAGAGGGAGAGAGAGAGAGACAAAGAATAGTCTGACTCTTCTATGGGTTTTAAAAAAAATAAAAGTCATTTTTGCAACAATCTTCAGAGACAATGAGAGGAGGTCTGGAACTTCCAGCTCACTTCATGAAGCTCACCACAAAGAGTGGTGAGTGCAATTATAGAAATAACTACACTGAGAACTACCATAATCATATGAATGAATGAGGAAACTGGAAAGCCTGTCTGGAGTACAGGTTGGGGTGTGGTAGGATGGAGGGAGATTTGGGACATCGGTGGTGGGAATGTTGCACTGGTGAAGGGGGGCTTTCTTTACATGACTGAAACCTAATCACAATCATATTTGTAATCAAGATGTTTAAATAAAGAAAAAAAGGTTAACTTGGAATTTAATTAAACTGACTAGTTACCTGAGTTTTTATATGTGAATATAATAATAAAAAGCATGTAATATTAAAAAAAAAGAAATTCAAATTGGCAAGATTAAAATGTTAAATTCAATGAATGAGTTCAATAAGAGAATAGCATTAACATAAGATAAATGAACTAAAACACAGGTCAGTAGAAAATATTAAAATTAACATTTTATAAAAAAACAAAAAGAGAAAAGTGCTTAAGTTATTTTATGAAACTCTAAAAAGGACTTATGTGTTATTATTATGTTTTACAAAGGAAAAATAGAGATAGTGAGACAAAAGAGATAATCTGAGCATTTTCCAAAGAAAACAAAGATGTTAACTAATTGAAAAACTATAAATTCCAAGCATAAAAACAAAAATAAAACCTTAATAAACAAAGAACAGCAACAAAACAAAAAGCAACAAAAATCTTATACATTCAGAGAGAAATTATAAATATATGGCTCTCACAAAAGAACATTAAAATTATAAATGATTTTTAAGTGAAAATGCTGATGTGATAAATTTGAAGTTATTCTTTAAAGTATAAAGAAAATTATTGCCAACCTGAATTATGTGCACAAAAAAAAAGTGTTCAAAATTAAGGGCTAAGTAGAAGCATTTTAAAACATAACTTAGAAACATTAAACCTAACAGGAGAAAACTTTAAAAAAACAAATAAAATAAAAATTAAAACCAAGACAGAAAGAAAATGAAAAGAGGTAGATCTTAATATAGGACATTAGTTAGTGCATAAATTAAAATATATATAACACATATATTTGGAAATGTAAAACTAAAAATATCAAGCTGAAGTGATAGTACAGTTGATATGAGTGCTTGCCTGGGATTAATCAGGCCATATAGTCCATTAGGCCCACCAGACATGATCCCTTAGCACAGAGCCAGGAAAAAGCCCTAAGCACTGTTTAGTATGGCCCCTACACAAACAAAAGAAAAAAATCCGATATAAAATCTATCATTAATTATATTAATTTAAACCATCACGGACTACATTTATTATCTTACTGATAAAGGAAAGGAACACAGAGAATTAATAAATATTTATTACTCTTTGTAATACTAATAATGCTTTTGCAATTTAAAACCTATGTAGAATTTAAATTAATAATAATAATAGCACAAAGGTAGATAATGGATAATTAGAATTATAATGCTCTAAAAAGCCTTGCCCATCAAGTTAAGCATATTGATTTGTTAGACATTGTAAGTCAAGACTAAATATTAGAACTGCTAATGTAAAAAAGAAAAAAGAAAAGATTTATATAAAGTGTTGCCATGTTGGAGACAAAATAAAACATTATATAATTGATGTAAAAAAAGAAGAAACTAAAAATAAAACAGAAAAAGAAACAATACATTTAAATTCAGTTATATTTTAATTCCACTAAAAGAATAAGAACAACAACTAAAGAAAAAATAATCATAATGGGGGCTGGGCAGTGGTGCTAGAGGTAAGGTGCCTGCCTTGCCTGCTCTAACCTTGGACGGACCGCGGTTCGATCCCCGGCATCCCATATGGTCCCCCAAGCCAGGAGCGACTTCTGAGCGCATAGCCAGGAGTAACCTCTGAGCGTCACCCGGTGTGGCCCAAAAACCAAAAAATAAATAAATAATAATAATCATAATGAATACAGCACATGAAAGACAATTATAGGCACTTGTAAAACACATGAAAATCACTTAAAGGTAGGAAATAAAGGATTGGAAAATATACACTAGGTACTCCATATTCAAAAGATGATTCTTATAGCTATACTATTAATCAGAATAAATTTTAAGTCAAAATTATTTTGAATTTTGAGAGAGATATTCCATAATGACAAAAGCACTAGTTTATAAGAGATATAATAATTTTAAAATGCACCAGTAACTTATATCTTAAAAATTGTAAAACAAAACAAAACAAAACAAAAAAAACGTTGAACTGAAAAAAGAAAATAACAACAAAACTGTATGCTTGGGGCTGGAGCAGTAACGCTAGCAGTAAGCACTAGCATAGGACAGACGGTGGTTTGATCCTCCGGCATCCCATAAGGTATTCCAAGCCAGGAGCAATTTCTGAGTCGCATAGCCATGAGAGTCACCCGGTGTGGCCCAAAAAGCCAAGAACCCCCCCCCCCCAAAAAAAAGAAAAACCTGGCATGCTTGAATTTTTTTTTATTTGATTTTTAGACCACACCTGGCTATGTTTAGGGTTTTCTCCAGGCTCTGTTATCAGGGATCACTTTTGGGAGTGTTTAGTTGTCCATATGTGGTGATAAAGTTGGAATTTGGGAAGATCACATACAAAGAAAGTGCCCTATCCACCCTATTCACAGCACTTTATCTCAAGAGAAACAGAGAAACAGACATAAAAATTAGTAAAAAATAGTATTAACGTATAGAACATCAGGTTTTAATGTAACAAATCACTGAATACAACTTAAGAATATACATCTTTTTTTTTTCCTTTTTTTTTAATTTAAACACCTTGATTACATACATGATTGTGTTTGGGTTTCAGTCATAAAAGGAACACCACCCATCACCAGTGCAACATTCCCATCACCCAAGTCCCAAATCTCCCTCCTCCCCACCCAATCCATGCCTGTACCCTAAACAGGCTCTACATTTCCCTCATACATTCTCAATATTAGGTCAGTTCAAAATGTAGTTATTTCTCTAACTAAACTCATCACTCTTTGTGGTGAGCTTCCTGAGGTGAGCTGGAACTTCCAGCTCTTTTCTCTTTTGTGTCTGAAAGTTATTATTGCAAGAATGTCTTTCATTTTTCTTAAAACCCATAGATGAGTGAGACCATTCTGCGTTTTTCTCTCTCTCTCTGACTTATTTCACTCAGCATAATAGATTCTGTGTACATCCATGTATAGGAAAATTTCATGACTTCATCCCTCCTGACAGCTGCATAATATTCCATTGTGTATATGTACCACAGTTTCTTTAGCCATTCGTCTGTTGAAGGGCATCTTGGTTGTTTCCAGAGTCTTGCTATGGTAAATAGTGCTGCAATGAATATAGGTGTAAGGAAGGGATTTTTGTATTGTATTTTTGTGTTCTTAGGGTATATTCCTAGGAGTGGTATAGCTGGATCGTATGGGAGCTCGATTTCCAGTTTTTGGAGGAATCTCCATATTGCTTTCCATAAAGGTTGAACTAGACGGCATTCCCACCAGCAGTGGATAAAGGTTCCTTTCTCTCCACATCCCCGCCAGCACTGTTTGTTCTCATTCTTTGTGATGTGTGCCATTCTCTGTGGTGTGAGGTGGTATCTCATTGTTGTTTTGATTTGCATCTCTCTGATGATTAGTGATGGGGAGCATTTCTTCATGTGTCTTTTGGCCATTTGTATTTCTTCTTTGTCAAAGTGTCTGTTCATTTCTTCTCCCCATTTTTTGATGGGATTAGATGTTTTTTTCTTGTAAATTTCTGTCAGTGACTTGTATATTTTGGAGATTAGCCCTTTGTCTGATGGGTATTGGGTGAATAGATTCTCCCACTCAGTGGGTGGCTCTTGAATCCTGGGCACTATTTCCTTTGAGGTGCAGAAGCTTCTCAACTTTATATATTCCCATCTGTTAATCTCTGTTTTCACTTGCTTGGAGAGTGCAGTTTCCTCCTTGAAGATGCCTGAAGTCTCAATGTCCTGGAGAGTTTTGCCTATGTGTTGTTCTATATATCTTATGGTTTGGGGTCGGATATCGAGGTCTTTAATCCATTTGGATTTTACCTTCGTACATGATGTTAGCTGGGGGTCTAAGTTCAATTTTTTGCAAGTGGCTAGCCAGTTGTGCCAACACCACTTGTTGAAGAGGCTTTCCTTGCTCCATTTAGGATTTCCTGCTCCTTTATCAAAAATTAGGTGATTATATGTCTGGGGAACATTTTCTGAGTATTCAAGCCTATTCCACTGATCTGAGGGTCTGTCCTTATTCCAATACCATGCTGTTTTGATAACTATTGCTTTGTAGTAAAGTTTAAAGTTGGGGAAAGTAATTCCTCCCATATTCTTTTTCCCAATGATTGCTTTAGCTATTCTAGGGTGTTTATTGTTCCAAACAAATTTCAAAAGTGCCTGATCTACCTCTTTGAAGAATGTCATAGGTATCTTTAGAGGGATAGCGTTGAATCTGTATAACGCCTTGGGGAGTATTGCCATTTTGATGATGTTAATCCTGCCAATCCATGAGCAGGGTATGTGTTTCCATTTCCGCATGTCCTCTCTTATTTCTTGGAGCAGAGTTTTATAGTTTTCTTTGTATAGGTCTTTCACATTTTTAGTCAAGTTGATTCCAAGATATTTGAGTTTGTGTGGCACTATTGTGAATGGGGTTGTTTTCTTAATGTCTATTTCTTCCTTATTACTATTGGTGTATAGAAAGGCCATTGATTTTTGTGTGTTAATTTTGTAGCCTGCCACCTTGCTATATGAGTCTATTGTTTCTAGAAGCTTTTTGGTAGAGTTTTTAGGGTTTTCTAAGTAGTTTTCATCTGCAAACAGTGAGAGCTTGACTTCTTCCTTTCCTATCTGGATTCCCTTGATATCTTTTTCTTGCCTAATCGCTATAGCAAGTACTTCCAGTGCTATGTTGAATAGGAGTGGTGAGAGAGGACAGCCTTGTCTTGTGCCAGAATTTAGAGGGAAGGCTTTTAGTTTTTCTCCATTGAGGATAATATTTGCCACTGGCTTGTGGTAGATGGCCTTAACTATATTGAGAAAGGTTCCTTCCATTCCCATCTTGCTGAGAGTTTTGATCAAGAATGGGTGTTGGACCTTGTCAAATGCTTTCTCTGCATCTATTGATATAATCATGTGGTTTTTATTTTTCTTGTTGTTGATGTTGTGTATTATGTTGATAGATTTACGGATGTTAAACCATCCTTGCATTCCTGGGATGAAACCTACTTGATCGTAGTGGATGATCTTCTTAATGAGGTATTGAATCCTATTTGCCAGGATTTTGTTGAGGATCTTTGCATCTGCATTCATCAGCGATATTGGTCTGTAATTTTCTTTTTTCGTAGCATCTCTGTCTGGTTTAGGTATCAAGGTGATGTTGGCTTCATAAAAGCTATTTGGGAGTGTTTCCACTTGTTCAATTTCATGAAAGAGTCTTGCCAGGATTGGTAGTAGTTCCTCTTGGAAAGTTTGATAGAATTCATTAGTGAATCCATCTGGGCCTGGGCTTTTGTTTTTGGGCAGACTTTTGATTACCATTTTTATTTCATCAATGATGATGGGGGTGTTTATATATGCTACATCCTCTTCTTTCAACCGTGGAAGATTATAAGAGTCCAAGAATTTATCCATTTCTTCCAGGTTCTCATTTTTAGTGGCATAGAGTTTTTCAAAGTAGTTTCTGATTACCCTTTGAATCTCTGTCATATCAGTAGTGATCTCTCCTTTTTCATTCCTAATACGAGTTATCAAGTTTCTCTCTCTCTCTTTCTTTGTTAGGTTTGCCAGTGGTCTATCAATCTTGTTTATTTTTTCGAAGAACCAACTTCTGCTTTCGTTGATCTTTCGGATTGTTTATTGGGTTTCCACTTCGTTGATTTCTGCTCTCAGCTTTGTTATTTCCTTCTGTCTTCCTATTTTTGGGTCCTTTTGTTGAGTACTTTCTAGTTCTATTAGCTGTGTCATTAAGCTACTCAGGTAAGCTCCTTCTTCCTTCCTGATGTGTGCTTGCAAAGCTATAAATTTTCCTCTCAGTACTGCTTTTGCTGTGTCCCATAAGTTCTGATAGTTTGTGTCTTTATTGTCATTTGTTTCCAGGAACCTTTTGATTTCCTTCTTGATTTCATCTCGGACCCACTGGTTATTGAGTATGAGGCTGTTTAACTTCTAGGTGTTAAAGTTTTTCTTCGGAGTCCCTTTGGAATTCACAAATAATTTCAGAGCCTTGTGGTCAGCGAAGGTAGTCTGCAAAATTTCTATCCTCTTGATATTATGGAGGTATGTTTTATGTGCCAGCATGTAGTCTATCCTGGAGAATGTCCCATGTACATTGGAGAAGAATGTGTATCCAGGTTTCTGGGGATGGAGTGTCCTATATATATCCACTAGGCCTCTTTCTTCCATTTCTCTCCTCAGGTCTAGTATATTCTTGTTGGGTTTCAGTCTGGTTGACATATCCAGTGTTGACAAAGCAGTGTTGAGGTCCCCCACAATTATTGTGTTGTTATTGATATTGTTTTTCAGATTTGTCAACAGTTGTTTTAAATATTTTGCTGGCCCCTCATTTGGTGCATATATGTTTAGGAGAGTTATTTCTTCCTGCTCTACATACCCCTTGATTAATATAAAATATCCATCTTTGTCCCTTACAACCTTCCTGAGTATAAAGTTTGCATTATCTGATATTAGTATGGCCACTCCAGCTTTTTTATGGGTGTTGTTTGCTTGGATAACTTTTCTCCAGCCTTTTATTTTGAGTCTATGTTTGTTCTGACTATTCAGGTGCGTTTCTTGTAGGCAGCAGAAGGTTGGATTGAGTTTTTTGATCCATTTAGCCACTCTGTGTCTCTTAACTGGTGCATTTAGTCCATTGACGTTGAGAGAAAGAATTGTCCTGGGATTTAATGCCATCTTTATATCGAAATTTGGTGTGTCTTTTGGTCAGTCTTGTCTTAGATTACGTCTTTCAGTTTTTCTCTTAAGACTGGTTTTGAGTCTGTAAAGTTTCTGAGCTGTTTTTTGTCTGTGAAACCATGTATTCTTCCGTCAAACCGGAAAGTGAGTTTTGCTGGGTACAGTATTCTAGGTGAAGCATTCATTTCATTAAGTCTTGTCACAATATCCCACCACTGCTTTCTGGCATTTAGTGTTTCTGGTGACAGGTCTGCTGTAAATCTCAAGGATGCTTGCTTGAATGTAATTTCCCCTTTTGATCTTGCTGTATTCAGAATTCTGTCTCTATCTGTGGGATTTGTCATTGTGACTAGGATGTGTCTTGGGGTGGTTTTTCTTGGGTCTCTTTTGGTTGGTACTCTTCGACCATGCAGGATTTGATCACATATATTCTTTAGCTCTGGGAGTTTCTCTTTAATGATGTTCTTGACCGTTGATTCTTCCTGGAAATTTTCTTCCTGGGTCTCTGGGACTCCAATGATTCTTAAGTTGTTTCTGTTGATCTTATCATAGACCTCTATTTTCATCTGTTCCCATTCTTTGACTAATTTTTCCATTGTCTGTTCATTTGTTTTAAGTTTTTTTTCCAATCTCTCCTGTTGTATGGAATTGTTATGTATCTCATCTTCCACAGCACCAAGTCTATTCTCAGCTTCTGATACCCTGTCCCAGAGCTTATCCATTTTGTCATTCACTTCGTTTACTGATTTTTTCAGGCCTGTTATTTGACATGTTATTTCAGTTTGGAGTTTTGTGATTTCTGTCTTCATATTTTCTTGATTTTTATTAGTGTTCTGTTCTATTCTATTCATGGTTTCTTTGAGTTCTTTGAGTATATTCCATATTGCTACTCTAAAGTCCTTATCTGAGAGATTGATTAGTTGGTTGGTCGTTAACTGGTCATCAGAATTGTCATCTTCATTCTCTATGTCTGATGCTGGCCTGCGTTGTTTCCCCATTGTCACACTTGTATTGTGGGTTTTTCTACATGTTGTGGTGGTATTCATTGGTTATATGATGCAGGCAACACACTTCTCTGGCTCCGCCCTTTCTGGATGGGCCGACTTGCCTCCAAGGTAGGGGAGTCCTCCGTGGATGAAGCCTCACACAGGATCAAATCTTAGGCCCAAGCACGCAGCAGAGAAGACAGTCTGAAGAGAAATTCTTGCTTCTGTGATCCAGTACAGTTCTTAGTGTGGTTTTTTTCTTCTTGTGATGGTGTTCTATTTTTAGAAAGAGCACACGGCTGCGTAGCGAAGTGGAGCTAAGTGCCTTCTGGAGCCTCTTTTCAGCCCACTCTCAGGAGGTTTACGCAACAGGATAGCAGAGAGACACACACAGGCAGCACTCACAGTTTTTCACAGTCAAGCCCCACTGGTCAGGCGTAGTTTTCACTCGCTCGCTGGGCAGCTTCAGAATGCTGTATTTTTGGGGTTCACTTCCCAGGACTCTGAGGAGAGTCACTGGCTCTCTGGGTAGCTTCCGAATGTAGTTTCTTTGGGGTTCACTTCCCAGGGCTCTGAGGAGAGCTTCCAGAGTTCAGGAAAGACAGAGAAGGGTAGGAAGGGCTCCCTTCCGGTGCTCAGTTTCCTCAGAAGAAGCACAGCCGGGTGGAGACTCTGCAGGTAGAGCAATCAGCACTCTGCCTGGAGACCCCCACATCCAGCCATTTCTTACTCACTCACTGGCTCGCTGGGTAGCTCCCGAATGTAGTTTCTTTGGGGTTCGCTTCCCAGGGCTCTGAGGAGAGCTTCCAGAGTTCAGGAAAGACAGAGAAGAGTAGGACAGGGCTCCCTTCAGGTGCTCAGTTTCTGGTTCGCTGGGTAGCTTCCAAATGTAGTTTCTTTGGGGTTCGCTTCCCAGGGCTCTGAGGAGAGCTTCCAGAGTTCAGGAAAGACAGAGAAGGGTAGGACAGGGCTCCCTTCTGGTGCTCAGTTCCTCAGAAGAAGCACAGCCCGGTGGAGACTCTGCAGGTAGAGCAATCAGCACTCTGCCTGGAAACCCCCACCTGCAGCCATTTCTCACTCACTCACTGGCTCGCTGGGTAGCTCCCGAATGTAGTTTCTTTGGAGTTAGCTTCCCAGGGCTCTGAGGAGAGCTTCCAGAGTTCAGGAAAGACAGAGAAGAGTAGGACAGGGCTCCCTTCCGGTGCTCAGTTTCCTCAGAAGAAGCACAGCCCGGTGTAGAGTCTGCAGGTAGAGCAATCAGCACTCTGCCTGGAAACCCCCACATGCAGCCATTTCTCACTCACTGGCTCGCTGGGTAGCTTCCGAATGTAGTTTCTTTGGGGTTAGCTTCCCAGGGCTCTGAGGAGAGCTTCCAGAGTTCAGGAAAGACAGAGAAGGGTAGGACAGGGCTCCCTTCCGGTGCTCAGTTCCTCAGAAGAAGCACAGCCCAGTGGAGATTCTGCAGGTAGAGCAATCAGCACTCTGCCTGGAAACCCCCACCTGCAGCCATTTCTCACTCACTCCGAATATACATCTTTTTAAGTATAAGTTAGATATATACCAAAATAGACATACATATATCTTGCCATAAATCATTCTCTAATGAATTTCAAATAAATTAAGTTATGAAGATTATTTAACATAATGTCCTAAGATTACACTAGGAATCCAAATACTTACAAATAAAGCAAAACATAGGAAGGGTAGGAGAGACACCACAGCAAATAGCATATTTGCCTTGTAGGAGGTAAGACTCAGATTTGATTCTAGGCATTCCCATATGATCCTCTGAACACTACCACGTATCTCCTGAATGTAGAGCCAGGAGTAATAACTGAACACAGCCAGGTGTGGCCCCAAGACAAAAACAGATGAAGCAAAGCATTATCCATGAAAATATATTTATCACAATGTAAATTAAAACTATAAGATATCACATTGATTACAAACATAATTTATATTACTATGAATAAAAATATACTATTGGGGTTGGAGTGATAGCACAGTGAGTTATTTGACTTGTACACAGCTGACCTGTGTTTGATCTTTAGCATCCCATATGATCCCCAAAACGTGCTAGGAGTAATTTCTGAGCAGAAAGCCTATGCCTGAATGCTTCCAGGTATGTCCCAAAAAGCCAAAAAAAAATAAAGCATTATGAAAGATAGTAAATATATAGCATAACTACAGGAATAAGCTAGATAGGAAAATAGACTAAAATATATAATGAATATAAAAGGTCATATAAGAAGTTAGTAGAACTGAAAATTAACAACAAAAATATGAGTAGCGGGAAAAATCTATAAATGGAAGCAGAAAACATTGAAATGTAAAACAAAGATACTATAGAGAAAAATTTATTAGGATAATGCAATTAATCTCAAAAATATTAATAGTTAATAAAAGCTTGCAAAACTAATCAATAAAACCAGAGCATGTTACTAACTTAAAAAAATATGAGGCCTTTCACAACACTCAAGATGTCAAAACAAGGATGAAGTTGATACTCTTTATGCAAAATTTTGGATTTCAATGTATGTTCTGGTAAAAGCAGTCATTCACTGTGAAGACAATGCAGGGACCCAAACCTGGTATATCACCTCTAGGAAGGGGATCAAAGAATGACAACTGAACAGACTACCTGGTGACAGTGTGGGTGAGATGGTGATGGCAGTCATAAAGAAAAGCAAATTTGAGCTCAGGAAGAGGTACATTGAGAATGGGAATTCAACAATAAAAGTCATACCAACGATGGTGTCTTTATTTTGCATATGTGGGGATCATGGTAAATAATAAAGGCAAAGATGAAAAGTAGGTTCTACCATCACTGGCTAAATTACAAAGTGTATGTTGTGATCACTTATGAATCAATCCATGATGAGAGAGACAGATAGAGACAGAGACAGTGAGAGACAGAGAGAGACAGAAAGACAGAGACACAGAGACAGAGAGAGACAGAGACAGAGAGGCAAAGAAACTTACAGAGACAGAGAGAGAGAGAAAGACCGAGAGAGAGGACAGTGTTTTGATTTGGGAGGCTACATCCTGGAAGTATTCAGGGCCTCCTCCTGACTGCACTTAGTCAGTTCTGGCAGTGCTCAGAGAACCATATGGAGTGCCCGAAATTTATCAAACCCAGTCAGCTTTCTGCAGGGAAGTGCCCACTCTATCCCATGCAAATAAAATCATTGTTCTTAATTTAAAAATGTTTATATCAAGTAGAAAAACCAACCCATCAAAACTGACTTGAGAATTAGAAATCTGATTAGTTCTATTTTCCCCCCAAATTTAATCTATATGCCATTAATCTGTCTCTCAGCTCCAACCAAATTTATTTTTCAACACTCTCTAATACTGGAATGTTCTTCCTCTTTTGCATCATATAATGTTAAACTTGTCAGTAGTAGTACAAGCAAAACAGTTGGAAAGGAAATACCATTTCTTTCTGATTCTTTTACTCTTCTCAGCTTATTCCTCTTGTGTACAAGCCAACCCCAGGCAGACATCCAGTGATGTTCATGCTCTCACTTATCATTCCAGGTCCATAGTTTCTCTACCAGCATTCAGTTTGCTGGCAACTCAGTAGGAGTTTCCTACTTCAAGTTTTCTATCTGTCATCCTAAACTAATAAGCACTTAATTATAAGCTTCCATGATGCCAATCCTGACCCTCATTCTCTATCAGGAGACCTTAGCCTACTAGCTTTGGCTCAGTTCTAGACCAGGAAAATGGAAAAATTCTCCAATATTCAGGAAACCTACCATGCATCCAACCACAAAATTTTTATTTCATATCAAAAGAAAGAACACCCTACTTCTGTTTGTTCTTGCCATAGATATGCTGCATCAGACCCAGATGATTTTTAGAGTTCTCTTTTATTCTTCATAATCACTAATATATTGTAAACAGTTAATGATTCTTTACACTAAATTTCCGCTACCAAAATATTGTGTGGTGTCTATTTGCTCAGTGGATCTTGACTCATGGTTTTTTGTTTTAAGAAAAATAAATCTTACCCCAAATACATTCAGGATTAGATTATTTCAAGTGTAATTTCTTTCAAATATTAAAAACAAACTCTTTCTGAGATTAAAAATAGACAATCCATACAAATTCATCATGAATCAATTATTATATTTGTAACACAATTATAGTGATTATAAAAAAATAAAAATTAAAGCCTAGCATCACTTATGAGAATAAACATTGACAAATTAATAAAAATTTAAAAAAATAATCTACATCTTAAAATGATAACGAATCATGAGAAAATTTTGTTTATTCTTGCAATTCAATATTGACTTAATATTTTAAAACAAGTAAGTAGCATCCTTCTTTATAAAAATAAAATATGAAAAGCCTATTTTATTTCATAAATAACTTTAAAAAATTCCAATGTTCAACATCACTTCAAGATTTTAAAGATTATTTAAATTGTTAAATAAATTTTATTTCTATATACTAGGAACAAATTTGTTCTATTAAAGTGATATTTAAATTAATAAAAACATAAAATATGATTGATATCTAATAAAATATGTATAAAGCTATATTATGAAATATTAACAATAGGGTCTGGAGAGATAGCACAGTGGCGTTTGCCTTGCAAGCAGCTGATCCAGGACCAAAGGTGGTTGGTTCGAATCCCGGTGTCCCATATGGTCCCGGTGCCTGCCAGGAGCTATTTCTGAGCAGACAGCCAGGAGTAATCCCTGAGTACCGCCGGGTGTGGCCCAAAAACCAAAAAAAAAATTAACAATATAAAATAAAATTATATATTAAGGAAGGTACATATTCATGAATTGCAAAGCAACAATGCAAAGATGTTTACATTTTTAAAGGTTGCAATAAAATTTTAAGGAATTAAATTTGCATCAATTCTAGGAATTAAATTTTTATAGATAGAAACCTCTAGACCAAACATTGCTGAAAGGGTTAATCCAAGCTATAATAGTTAAACCTGAAAATGTATCTGACAAGGACTAGAGATGTATTACAGCAGGTGTGGTGCTTGCTTCACATGCAGTCAACCTAGTTCAATCCATGGTAGACACAACATAAGATCTCCTTAAACCTCACTAGAACTGATCCCTGAGTTGCAAACCAAGAGTAAACCCTGAACACAACTGGTGTGACCCAAAATAAAACTTAAGAAATAAAAATGAGCCTGTCATTAGTCAAGTTGGTGGGTGAGGGAGATTCTGGTGTCATTGGTCGAGGGATGGGGTCATGGGAAGATAGGATTGATGGTGGGGACATTATATGCCTGAAGCTCAATTGTAAACAACTGCAAATCAGTGTCCAAATAAGTTTTTTAGAAAGAATAATATAGAATGTTTAAATAAAGAATAAAAAATAATAAAGAATGTTGTAGGACTTAATTTATTAATATCAAATTTAAATTTTAAAGTTGCAGTAATTAAAAGAGTAGGATTGGCACAAAGATTGACAAAGAGATCAAAGAATCAGGATAGAAAGCCCAGAAAGATCCACATTATGCAGTCACGTGATTAATGGCAAAGGGTCTCTACAATTCTGTAGGGAAGGAATTGTCTATTCAATAAATGGTGCTAGGGTAATTGAATAGCCATATGGGAATAAAATGAACCTTGATCCATGCCTCAAACCAAACACAAAAATCAATTCCAGATGGATGATAGACTTAAAATGCAAAAGGAAAAGCAATAAAGTTTCTAAAAGATAACACAAGAGAATAATTTTCCAACCCCAGGGTAAGCAAAGATTTCTTAAACTGGACACAGGAAAACACTAACAGCACATGAAATAATTGCTTCATTCAACTTCATAAACACACTTGATATTAAAGATCCCATAATAGTGTCAAGTAGGAATATTCATTTGTAATACATATATATTGTTAGGGACTCATGACTAAATCAGAAAGCAAAAGACATCCTAATTTTTAAAATGAGAAAAAGATTTAAATAGGCACTTCACAAAAGAAAACATTTAAACTGGCAGCTATTATTTATATATACACATACACACACTTCAACGTTATTTGCTATTAGGAACTGAAAAATTAAAATCAATGAGATACCAAACATAGCCACAAGAATAAAATTTAAAGAAAGTATGAAAACAACTGCACAATGTGTTGTCAAGGATATGGAGTGAAATTTCTATTCACTGAGTAAGAATGAAAATTTATACCTTTTCTTTGAAAAATTATCATTATCTACTAATGATAAGATAAATACATTCTATGTTTTGCCTATTGCATTTATTCCTGGAAAGCCCAAAAGCCCAAGAGAAATATGTGCATATATTACCAAGATATAAAAAAGTAAGTTTTAGCAGTAGTATTTCTAATAGTGCCAAACTGAACATTACAGATATTTTTTCTAAAATAAAGAAATATACCTATTAAAATATGTAGATACAGAAATTAATAATATTTTTCAAGCAATGCTATCCAATAATGCTAACAGCAAAACGATAGGACCAGAGAGATAATCCAGATGAAAAAGCATTTGCCTTTCATGTGACGAATCAAGATTTGTTTCCCAACATCCCATATAGGCCCTTGAATCCACCAAAAGTGGTTCCTGAGTGCAGTCAAGAGTAGCTTCTGAGCTCCATCAGGTCTGATCAAAAAATAAAACAAACAAAAACTACAGTTACATAACTAGAATGAGTCTTACAGGCACTATATTTCACCGAGTAAGAGAGCATATTGCATGATTCTATTCCATGTAATTTTAAGAAATAATGGTAGTGAGCAGTGGATAGGTAATCACAGTGGATAGAAAATTACTGGCAAGAGGCATGAGTAAAACTTTGAGGGTTGCTGACAGTATTTGGTTGCCATATGGAAGTAATCACATGAGATTGTTCACATTTTAGGATTTAGAGAACTGTTCTTACACAAAAAGATAATTAGGTTAGTCAAAATAATTTTGAGAAGGAGTACTAAAGTTGGAGCACTAAAACTCTCCTATTTTAAACTTACTTTAAAGTTATAATAGACTATAAAGAGGTAGAAATAAAGCTTAATAGAAGAGATTAGAAGGTCTAGAAATTGGTCAATATAATTATGACTAATTGATTTTCAGCAAGTACAAGAAGATACTTCACTGGATAAAGCAATGTCTTTTTAATAAAGGATGAGAAGTAATTGGAAACCATATGTTAAAGCCCTCAATCTGTATCTCACCATTCAAGCAAATTATATCATAGACCTAGAAGTTCCATGGAAAAATGAATCTTATGAAGCTAGAACAAAATCTAAGTAAATTTTGGTTATGCAAAGAATTATTAGATAAAATAACAAAAGCACAGTCTATAAAGGGGGAAGAAAAGACAGATTCAACTTCATCAAATATAAAAATATTGCTTTGAAAAGCTCTGTAAAAATAATAAAGTTAAGCTACAGACTGAAAGATCATATTTGAACATCATGTTTCTTACAAAGAAATGTACCCAGAATACATAAAACTCAACAGCAGAATACAACACAAACATACACACACACGAGTTAAGACATTTCATCAAAGAAATCATATGGCTACAAATAACTACATGAAAATATACTCAACATATTTGCCACTTGAAAAATGAAAACTAAAACTACAATAAAATAATATACACTTATAAGTAAAAGTTTTTTTAAAAGGGAAATGCTGTGGTGAGGATTTGGAGAAAATTAAACTCTTGTAGGTTGTTGCTTGAGATACAAAAATGATACAGTCAGTCTTGGAAATTAGTTGTGCAGTATTTTAAAAAACTAAAATCCTCTCACCATTTTTGATATTTATTTTTGAAAAATGGGGAATTATGTTTTCACAGACATTTTTATACTGGTATCACAAGTGCTTAAAAAATAACACAAAAAATAGACCTCAAAATAAAAATTGCCAATATTTTTGTGTGTCTTACAAGGACACAAAACTCAGAAATTAATAAAAATAAACTATCAAAAAAAACTTCAGGTTTAATCTTAAATGGAAATAAGGGCATACTGATTCAAAAAGTGAATTATGTATAAATATATATATATAAAACATTCTTTAAAGGCAAAATAATATGGTTGGAGAAAGGATGAGTGGTTGCCAGGAATTAGGGTTTAGAATAAACTAATTTTAACTGTGTCACAGATGACTGGTTCAGTATGCCATTCAGTATGTCATTGTATAATGCATTCAGTATGTGAATGCATTATATAAGAATATGATATATTTATCACATTAGCAGAAATTTAATCGAAAAAGACTGAGTAATATTGTCTGGTCTCTTACTAGTTCCCCAAAAAAGGAAATGGCATTCTTTGTGCAAATTTTGTTGGTTTGTTTGTTTTCAGGTCACACCCAGAAGTGCTCAGGGCTTACTCCCGACTTTGCACTCAGGAATCACTCCTGGGGATATAGGAGTGTCAGGGATCAAACCCAGGTCAGCCAAGTGCAAGGAAAACACTATAATCACTGAACTATCGCTCCAGACAGACCCCTGCAGATTTATTTTATGGATTTTTAAAATTGTTTTCTATTTGTTCATTGGGCAGATATTCTTAAAGATCATTATAGAAATATCCATTATATTACAATTCAGAGGATTCTCACATGGAGGCCAATAAGATCTCAGAAAATTCACCATAAAATAAAAATATTCACCAGGGGCCAGATTTTGTTGCTAGATATCTAGAGATAGGAATGCCTAGAGAAAGGAAATAGAGATCAGGAACTCTTCAACATTCAATAATTTTCAGATCCCAGTTTCAAATTAATAGAATATATATAAACAAATTTATCATATGGCTTTCATTTATAGAATTCATTTAGCCACAGAGATTCTTATGGATCACGTAAGAGATAAATAGCGTACTGCCAATTTATGAATCAGATATTTATTGTAAGTTTTCTACTGTCTTCTCTGCATGTAACCATAATGGATGGAAACTACACTGCCAAAATGAAAAGTAAATTAGAATAAGAAACAAGAGGGTTTGGATGACTTTAAGAAGTCTTTCTAGGGGCTGGAGAGATAGCATGGAGGTAAGGTGTTTGCCTTTAATGCAGAAGGTCATTGGTTTTGATCCTGACATCCCATATGGTCCCCCGAGCCTGCCAGGAGGGATTTCTGAGCGTGAAGCCAGGAGTAACCCCTGAGCGCTGCCAGGTGTGACCCAAACACCAAAAAAAAAAAAAAAAAAAAAAAAAAAAAAAAAAGTCTTTCTAATATGACGACTTGTAGCATTATCCTCTCAAACTGATACACATGGTCATGAAATTCCATTTTGGGAGAACTTCTTTATTAAAATATCTTCCGTGTTATACCAAAGATATTTCTCTTTTAGGTTGTGACTATGACTGTCCAAAATATTCCCCAGGAGGCAGAAAAATAGTCTCTAAAGATGTTCTCATCCCAATCTTCAGAACCAATAAATAAAATATACCTAGGGAATGATGAGGTTGCACTTGGAATTAACTTGCTAATCATCTGACTTTAATATAGAGAAACAAATTTTCTTAGTTTATCTGAGACCCCTAATGCATCTCCTTAGGACTTAAAAGGAAACTGTAAGGCTAAAGCATCAGTAAAGAGATATAACTTGAGAAACATTTGACCAGCCATTGTTGATTTTGAAGATGAAAGTGAACTGAATATAAGAAAATGGATTTATCTATGACTTTAAATAGGTCAATTCTGCCCATCTTTATTTTTGTCTATTAGAAACATTTTGGATTTAAGATTCCCATTTTAAATACCATTTTAAAAGGCATATGTTTTTTGTTATCACATTAACAATAGTTTGTTATAACAGCACTAGAAAACAAATACAACCCCATATACCTTCTCTGACCCTTGCTAGTATTTTGCAAATATTATTTGGAAAATCCTGTTACCATCAAGACTTACAACACTTCAAGTCTTTTTTTTTTTTTTTTTTTTTACAAAGTGACTATAAGTTTTTTCAGATCCATGATATACTGAGAGTTCTGGTGGTTTAATTCACTCAAAAAACTTACACATTCTCTTCTAATGTAATTGGTATGTAATTGGTATGTCATTAGTATAGATCTACTACCAGTGAGTTGTATCTTCTGAACTTCTTTTAAAAAAATAGGAAGGTCTCGAAGAAATTTTTAGAAAAATAATTCTTAACTTGAAGAACAGAGATTTTGATTATGAAATTATTTAAGATTTTATTGTATATGTGAGCAAAATGGTAACTTCCATAAATATGAAAAATATTGAGTTTTCTCAGTAGCAAATGTGACTTTTCATCATAACAATCCCAGTAAACCTGAATTAAGGATTCTTGAAGCAATGGGTGAAGAGACTGAATGAAGTTAATAGAGGTCACCACTGAGGGCTACTAGGGTTCAACCCTTCTGGGCATTTCTGGGAGACAGAAAAGAATCAAACCCTAGAGGTATCTCCACCCAATTGGAGAAATTATACTTTAAGTCATTGACAGCCCCTGAGAGGCATTTATTTACCAGCATAATCAACTTATAGAATAGGTAGGACGCAGAGGAAGTCTTAGACAAAGAAATGCAGGTCCTAGAAGTCCAAAGTTCAGAGAAGCTGGTGACAGTTAAAGAGCTAAGGCAAGTGACTATGAAGGGTCAGGGCTCAACACCACCTGTCACTATTGTCAAACTTCTACATACTGTTCATATCCAGTAAAATGAGTGTTGGCTGAAGATTGTGTGTGTCATAATGCTTTTCTGGGATAATTTTAGTAAAACCTCCTCTTCCAGAATTAATTTATTAGAACTACCAAATTTGATATGAACATTTTCATTTTGTTCTCTGGCTTACACAGTGGCCATTCCCAACTCAATGCTTGAGGATCTCAGAGTGCCAGGGCTAGAATCCAGGTCTGCGCATGCAAAGCACATGCTCAAATCAAAGAGCTGCCTATAAGGCTCCTGATAGAAAATTTTGAAACACCATCATTGTTTGGTTTGTATTTGCTACTTGCTCCTTTTTCATGTATCCATTTATAAATTCCCTAAACACTTAAGCTAAGGATATCCAAACGCTTGGAGTTTTCTACATAATGAAAGAACAAAGCCAAAAGGTAAATAGCACATGACACAAAGGAGTCTACAATTGCAGATTGCTTATAAAAGTTCCGAGAGACACTTATGTGGACATGAGTCTAACACAGATCAAAAGCTTCTAATAAATGGGAGGAGTTGGAGAAACAAGTAGAAGTTAGCAAAATTCAAATGGGCAAATAAATCTTGCAGGGGGCTAGAACAATATCTGCAGGAACATCAAGTGGTACAATTAGTGTTGTAAAGTAATGCAGATGGCAAAGGAATTAGGAGCCCAGACTAAAAAGAGGAACATCTGCTGTTAACCCAGTTTGGAGGCTAAAATGAGAAGAGGACTTAGACGTCATCTTGGCTCTTGAGGAATCAACTGTCCAGAAAGGGACCCAGGTATGTCATGAAAGAGCTGCTAGATTCAAAGTGCCATTTGAGCACAAGTTCATAATTCCTCAAGTTTCACAGCCACTAGCTTTTCTTTGACACAGAAAAGATTCTCTGAGATTCAGCTGTTCAGAACTTACAAGTTGAGAGCAGTGTGAGAAAAAAATGATCTTGTCTTCTTTACCAAGTTTTCGTTTCAGCCACATTATAGCACGTAAATGGGTAAAATACCATTGAAACAATAGGGACCATTGCCAAGTAAATACAATGAGAATTATAAGATTACTAAATCCACACCAAAAAATCTTTCATATTTATCTAAAAAGCTTGTAACTATAAAGAAAATACACACCTTGGGAATGAATAATTGAATCATAAAATCCATCAACTGTCATTTTAGTCATTTTCCCCAAGCATCTGTTTGAAATGATTCTAAGTGGTGTGACATCAATATCTATTGAATGCTAACATTGTGCAGGGATGCATACATTATCCTTGAAGAGAATTAATGGTACATAAATATATCTCCATTAAATATGTTTCAAATTTATTTGTTATACATTCACTAAAATGTGTAGGCTTTTTAAGTTACATTTTTGGCCAAGTCTTTTTCAAAACCACAAGATCTCTTTTTTCTTTTCTGTCTTGGAGATGGAGTGGAAGGAACCCCACACCAGGGCTGTCCTATATGGTGATGATAGCAGGCAGCTCAAATTACCACAACTACAACACCCAAACAAGCACACCAAAACATCCAGCTTGTTCTAGGCTGCTATGAATTAGAGGTCATTGTTCTTTCTCCAAGTATTATGCGGGCAAGTCTTTCACGCTGCTCTCTGTGAATTGCTTCATCTGGAATTGATGAAGGAAGATCTATTTTGAGGCCAGAGTTTGCAGTTCTGCAAAGACTCCTCATAGGCACCTGGGAGTCCAGCACCACTGTGGGTGGTTTTTTTCTCCTCAGTCTGGAAAGGGTTGGGTTTTCATCTCTATCACTCCTTTGCACTGTGTGCCCCACATTCTTCAATTTTGTTGAAAAACAGTTTTTTTCACTTTAACATGATAAAATGTTTATAATGATTTTTTGAATAAAAGGAAATTTCCAGAACCTACGTTTTAAAATAGAGGTAGTGAAAACTACACGGTAGTGCTAGGGGCATGATATTCAGTGATTACTCCTGGAAGTGCTCAAGTGTCCATGTGTGGTGCCCAGAATCTAACTGGGACCAGTTGCATACAAGGTAAATGCCTGAACCACTGTACTATCTCAGTGGTCTATTAAGAACCTGACTGCTGTTTTAAAAAAACAACTGTGGAAAGAGTGAAAGAAAACTGTCTTTAATCATTTAACAATTATCTTTACACAATACTTGGTGAAGTAAGTCCTATTTGGGGGTCTTGTGTATAGAGAGAACAGCCTTACATAATAGCAGTATCATGAAACTGGAATGGATGGCATGGGTTCAAATTGTGAGCTGTGAGACATTAGATTAGTAGCTGAACACTAGTCTCTTATTTCTCACTTTTAAGGAAAGAATTGCTGATTTTATTTTAAAAGGTTATTGTAAATATTAAGTAAAATAATATGTGTGACAAATTTAGAGTAAGATTTAATATATAGTACATGCTCAGGAAATAGTTACACTTTTGCCATTCACCTATGATAGACTTAAAATTTACTATTCCCAAAGTTACAAAGCAGGACTGAAATTTAAACTCAGATTCTCATTGTTAACTTATTTTTCATCCAAAAAGCTATTTTCATTGACTATTGCTAGTTGTTTGTGAACATAATTCACCCTGGATCTTGTGCTCTGTAACACACCTTGAGAGCAAGGTACTATCTGGCCTTGGCTCAAAACTGCTTAAGGACATACGTAAGGCATAAATATAACCACCTTTTAAGTAGCAATGGCTATTTCCCTCTATAGACCAGGGTATCAAGTTGATTCTGTTATGTTCATGGTTCCCTTTCCTAAGACCACTTTCGGAGCTAGATTTTGAACTTCAAGTTGGCTAGGGGTGGGGCAGGAAATATTCATCAAGTATGGTCAAGTATCTTCTCAATTCTTGGCATTATTGGTGGTGAGACTTTGATGCTGATTGATAGATGTCTTTGCTTTCTAGAAGTGGAGTAAAGATCTGTGAAGCATGTTTTGAGTATATGAGAAGATTGCCTGATATCTGGTAGAATGAGATCTTGCCAGACAGATGAGTAAGAAGGGAGTAAATGATTAATAAATGTTCTGAGGATGAGCAGGAAGAGACACACTTGTATCCAAATAGTATCTCAATCCCTTTCACTCCTCTTCAGAAAGAGGAAAAGAAGAGTTACCACCACAAAAATATTTGTAGCTCCAATTGAAACACAATATGGCTCTGAATGAGGTCTAATTCCTAAAACTGAAATGAATGTGTCAACAATGAATGGGTCAGCAATAAGTGTGTAGAATTTTAGGGCCACTGAAAATGACAAGCTTACTGGTTGAGCTGGAACTAACCTCCACTAGAAAGTGAGGATGTTGAGTGAAATAAATCAGAGGGAGAGAGAGATAGACACAGAATAGTCTCACTCATCTATGGGTTTTAAGAAAAATTAAAAATATTACTGTAATAAGGCCCAGAGACAACAGAATTAAGGGATAGAAGGGTCAGAAGGATTGGTACACAATTTGAAGCTCACCACAACGTGGTAAATGCTGTTAGGGAAATAACTACAATAACAACTAGTATGACAATGTTAAAGAATGAGAGAAGTAGAATATCTGTTGCGAATACAGGCAGGAGTGGGGGAGAATGGGGGCATTGATAGTGGGAATGTTGCATTGGTGAAGGGGGTATTCTGTTTATGATTGAAACCCAACTACAAACATGTAGTTGTAGTTTGTAATCATGGTGCTGAAATAGAGATTTATAAAATAATAAAAAAAAGAAAGCGAGGATGGATGCAAAGCCTTGCTCATTGACCACATACCCTTTGATCTCTCATTTTTGTTTCTTCTCTTTGCTGTTTCTTTTCTTTCTTTTTCATTCTTTCTTTCTTTCCTTCCTTCCTTTCTTTATTTCTCTCTCTCTTTCCTTCCTTCCTTCCTTCCTTCCTTCCTTCCTTCCTTCCTTCCTTCCTTCCTTCCTTCCTTCCTTCCTTCCTTCCTTCCTTCCTTCCTTTCTTTCTTTCTTTCTTTCTTCCTTTCTTTTTTATTTTTTTCCTTTTTATTTGAATATCTTGATTACATAAATGATTGTAATTAGGTTTCAGTCATGTAAAGAACACCCCCTTCACCAGTGCAACATTCCCGCCACCAATGTCCCAAATCTCCCTCCATCCCACCCCATCCCCACCTGTACTCCAGACAGGCTTTCCAGTTCCCTCATTCATTCACTTGATTATGGTAGTTCTCTGTGTAGTTATTTCTATAGCTGTACTCACCACTCTTTGTGGTGAGCTTCATGGAGTGAGCTGGTGTTCCAGCCCTCCTCTCATTGTCTCTGAGGATTGTTACAAAATGATTTTTATTTTTCTTAAAGCCCATAGATGAGTGAGACTATTCTGCCTCTCTCTCTCCCTCTCGCTTATTTTACTCAGCATGATAGATTCCATGTTCACAATGCTACTATTAATAGTTTCTCATGCACAAAATTTTAATACCACACTCATCATCAGTGTACAGCCTCCTTCCCTCATGAACCCCAAACTGGTTCACTTATTTTCAGAAGGAAATTTGGTCACTGCATGTGGCTATTACCAAAAAAGAACTGTTTTACTCTGGGTTATTTTCCTGAATAATATTTTAAATAAAGATAAATTCTAGAATGATATGACTATTTTGAAAATTCTGGATTTCATCTGACCTTTCCTGAGTATAAAGTTCTTTTCTTCTTCCTACAAAAACCCCAGACCAACCTGTTTAGTTTATTCTTGAGGTAATTAATAGCCATAAATGGATGAAGTGGTTTAATCATGATTCTAATTTTCTTTTAGGTTTTCCTCTTGATCAATATGAACACAGAGCTAAGGATGGGAGGAATGGCATTCTCTCACAGAGACCCACACAGGCCAAGGTGGAGGTTATTAATATTTCAGCTTTATAAAAATGTTCTTATTGTTAACAGTTCCAATAAAAGTTCTGGGCATGTCTATGGAAATATTCTTTTTTTTAAGGTGACATTGTAGTTCTTGGAAAGGGTCACTTTATATCTGGGGTAATGGAGGAAAAACAATGGTGATTGTACTGGAGAACAGATGATCCAAGAGATGACTCATTTATCCCTTACATTTGTCTTGTTTTTCATCATCCTTGTGGTGTCCCTGCTTTTTACCTGCTCACCAAGAATTGAAATAAGTACATGGACTTGAAACTCTGCTCAAAAGGCCAAGAAAGACTCAGCGAAAACTGTCTCCCAGAGATGCCCCAGCAGAGAGGTAAACTCTTCTGTCTGTGAAGGTGGCAGAGGTGTCTGGCCCCTACTGTGTATATAGAAACATGGAGAGAGAATGAGAGGATCTGTTGCCTTTGCCTATTCCTCTTCTCTTCTCCTGAAACTCTGCTAAGAAGGCCAAGAAAGACAGACCAAACTTCTACACAAAGATGGCACTAAATCTCATGACAATTATCTCCCTCAATGTCAATGGACTAAATGCACCAGTTAAGAGACACAGGGTGGCTAAATGGATCAAAAAGATGAATCCAACTTTCTGCTGCCTACAAAAAACACACCTGAATAGTCAGAAAAAACATAGACTCAAAATCAAAGGCTGGAGGAAAATCAGCCAAGCAAACAATACTCTTAAAAAAGCTGGAGTGGGGCCGGAGAGATGGCATGGAGGTAAGGCGTTTGCCTTTCATGCAGGAGGTCATCGGTTCGAATCCCGGCGCCCCATATGGTCCCCTGTGCCTGCCAGGAGCAATTTCTGAGCCTGGAGCCAGGAATAACCCCTGAGCACTGCCGGGTGTGACCCAAAAACCAAAAAAAAAAAAAAAAAAGCTGGAGTGGCCATGTTAATATCAGACTACAAAAATTTTAGACTCAGAAAAGTTGTAAGAGACAAAGAAGGATACTTTGTACTAATCAAGGAATATGTACAACAGGAAGAAGTCACATTATTAAATATATATGCACCCAATGAGAGACCAGCAAAGTATCTAATACAATTACTGACAAATTTGAAAGAGGATATCAATAATAACACAATAATTGTGAGAGAACTCAACACAGCCCTGTCACAACTTGATAGGTCAACCAGACAAAAACCAAAAAAATATACTAGCCCTGAAAAGAGAAATGAAAGAAAGGCCTAGTATATATATATATATATATATATATATATATATATATATATATATATATATATATATACATTCCATCCCCAGAAACCTGGATATACATACTTCTCAAATGTACATGGGTCATTCTTCAGGATAGACCACATATTAGGACATAAAACATATCTCCATAAAATCAAGAGGATAGAATATCTGTAGGCTACCTTTGCTAACCACAAGGCTCTGAAATTAGATATGAACAACAAAGGGATACAAAAGAAAAAACGTAACACCTGAAGTTAAACAGCCTACTACTGAACAACCAGTGGGTCTGAGATGAAACAAAGAGGAAATCAAAACTTTCCTGGAAACAAATGACAATGAAGACACAAATTATCAGAATCTATGGAACACAGCAAAAGCAGTACTGAGAGAAAAATTTATAGCTTTGCAAGCACACATCAAGAATGAAGAAGGGTATACCTGAATAGCTTAATGACACAGCTTATAAAATTAGAAAATGATCAACAAAAGGAACCAAAAATAGGGAGAAAGAAGGAACTAACAAAGTTTAGAGCAGAAATCAATAAAGTGGAAACCCCAGAAACAATCTGAAATATCAATGAAAGCAGAAGTTGGTTCTTTGAAAAAATAAACAAGAAAAAAACATCTAATCCCATCAAAAAATGGGGAAAAGAAATGAACAGACAATTTGACAAAGAAGAAATAGAAATGGTCAAAAGTATGTAAGCCATTATGATCAAAATAAAAATAAAAATAATGGTCAAAAGGCACATGAAAAAATGCTCCACATCACTAATCATCAGGGAGATGCAAATCAAAACAACTATGAGGTACCATCTCACACATCACAAAAATGAGAACACGCAGTGCTGGCGGGGATGTGGAGAGAAAGGAACTCTTATTCACTGCTGATGGGAATGCCGTCTAATTCAACCTTTATGAAAAGCGACATGGAGATTTCTCCAAAAACTGGAAATTGAGCTTCCATATGATCCAACTATACCACTCCTAGGGACATACCCTAGGAACACAAAAATACAAAATAAAATACAAAAATCCCTTCCTCACACCTATATTCATTGCAGCACTATTTACCATAGCCAGACTTTGGAAACAACCAAGATGCCCTTCAACAGAGGAATGGCTAAAGAAACTGTGGTAATATACACAATGGAATATTATGCAGCCGTCAGGAGAGATGAAGTCATGAAATTTTCCTATACATGGATGTACATGGAATCTATCATGCTGAGTGAAATAAGTCAGAGGGAGAGAGATAGATACAGAATAGTCTCACTCTTCTATGGGTTCTAAGAAAAATAAAAGACAGTTTTCAATAATTGTCAAAGACAAATGAGAGGAGGGAGGGCTGGAAGGTTCAGCTCATGATGTGAAGCTCACCACAAAGAGTGGTGAGTGCAGTTAGAGAAATAACTACACTGACAACTATCACAATAATGTGAATGAATGAGGGTGGTAGGGAGTAGGGATATTAGGGACACTGGTGATGGGAATGTTGCACTGGTGAAGGTGAGTGTTCTTTATATGACTAAAACCCAACTATAATCATATTTGCAATCAAGGTGTTTAAATAAAGATATTAAAATAAATAAATAAATAATCAAATAATTGCAAAAAATTTAAAAAAGAATATACACAGACTCAATTAAAAATCACATTATGGCATGCAGCAGTAAAATAACTCTCAAGAGGGTGAAGTTTACCCAGATGATTAAAACTAAAGATAAAGTTGTTATATTTTGCTTGAGCAAAAATGTGATAGTTTTTTCTTGTTTATTTTTAAATAATGATTTACAACGAACAGAGAGATCATGCGGTGGGTTGACGGTTGCCTCGCTGCAGGATGCTGATCCAGGTCCATTTTCCAGGGTGCCCTACATGGTCCTCCACGCTCCATCAGGAGGGATCCCTGAAAGCAGAACCAGGAGGAATCCTTGAGCACAGCCGAGGGTGGTCCTCAAAGCCCAGGCACCCTCTCCAAAAATCAACATAAAGAACAACATATATGCTTCTGCCAGTCTCAGGTCTGCCAACTCCCACCAACGAGCCCACATGTGCTCTGCTTTCTAGAACCTGCTATATCACCCCTCCTCCAACCAACTGACCCGCCAGGTTGCCATGTACTTTTTGACATTTGCTTTGGAACATTCCATAGTCTTCTGCGTGTCTCTACTGAGCAGTAGGAGTCTGACCGCAGTCCTAGGAGGCCTGATGTGGGTCTCTGTGCTGGCTGCTCCTCCAGTATTTTGTGGGGAGGGAGCGCTGCTGCAGCTCCCCAACCTCTCTTATGGTGTATCTAGGGTCTCCTCGGGTTTTCTGGACCATCCTCGTTTGTGCGGAGCTGGTAGTGGTGGTGGTCATGAGACGGCTCCTGTTGACGAGTGTGAAGAGTGTGGTCAGAAGGGTTTCTTCATATGAGGATGAAGGGTCCGACAAAGATGATGATGATGACACCTATGACGATGAAGATGATGATGGTGGTGGTGGTGGTGGTGACAATACTACCCTTCAGTCAATTCCAAGAGAAGGTCCCCCCCCCCCAATGTACAGGTCTTGTGCTTGATGGCCATTAACACAGTGATGGGCAAGGTTGGTCCTCCAGCAAGTGCACAACTTGCTGGAAAGATCTGGGAAGACACTATCTTCTCCCAGGGTCCCAGTTATGGAGCAAAAGCCCACTTAGAAACCAACTCAGAAGCCTGGAGAAGAATTTCTAAGAAAGCAAAGCAGCCTGTGGAAGAAGGAAGAGAGGGAAGTTGAAGCTTTGCAGGACCAGGTAGCCAGATTGTACCAGGAGAATGCGGCTTTGCTGCAGTGAGTCAAGTCGAACCAATAGAGAGCCAATAGATGGCAGGTTCCAGGCAACAGAAAAGAGTGCCAAGTGCAACGTTTCGAGCAACTTTGTACTAGGACTTGTTGGACGAGGTCGTGCACTGCAAAAAAATCAAGTGGGAAATTCTGTACTTGGAGGCCAGCCTGAACTCCAATTCTGAGACGTACAACATCTACAAGAAGATTATGCTCGTCCTGAATATAGAATGTATAAGAACCATCTCTCACTACATAAAGATCTTTTTTTGAGAGACGAGCCCTAGAAACACAGAGAGCCATTATATCTGACAACAAAAAGCTGCAGAAGCTGAGAAAAGAGAAAAGTCATTGGAAGCAGATGCAGTTGATCCTCAAGCAAGCCTGGGCAAGTTCCAGCCTCTTCCTACAGCAGCCCTGGTGGGGCAACCAATTTCCTGGGTTACAGAATCCCTAAGAGTGAGAAGGGTCTGACTATGAGGGCCTAGAATTGGAGGGATCAGCTAGTGTGACTTGGCACTATGGTAATTGTGCTCAAAAACCAACACACAATTTTGGTACATCTCATAACAATTTCATACCAAATTGGTGCATCTGTGACCTTATTCCCAACATTTTGTGGCACTAAACTTTAAATATACAATTGTTCATAAAAAAATCTTATGATTACATAATTTCCCCCCTCACTTCTTTAGAAGTGTTGGATGGGGTTCATCACTTTTGCTCACTTTTGATCAGGTTTGAGGTAGATCCTTGCAAAAAGAAAATGACAACTGCTAGTTATGACTCTTGTTACAAATGCATTGAGCTCACTTAAATTTACTTGTATATATATTTTTTAACAGCAAGGCAAAACAAAATAAATATAAGAGCAAGGGAAAACCAGTGTGCTTGTAACAAAGCAACACCTTATAACAACAGACTTTTAAAATTAGGTTAGTCCTAAATTCAAAGCTAAGTTCTATCATCATAGCTTAGAAAAAGAAATCTAAGGTTTGGTAGTGATTTAAATGGTAGCAAACAAACACCAATAGTAATTTTTTAATAATTGATAAACATTTAAAAAATTTTTAAATAAATAATTGACACACACAAAAAGAAAATCCAAGAGAAATAGTGGAGTCAAAGAAACTCTTAATATTTGATTTTTATAGAAATATTCTGGGCACTTCTTTGTCAAGCAAAACATCCTGGTGTCTCCTTTGCATGCTCATGCAAGTACCTTAAATTTACTCAAATTCTCAGCCTGCTATTTTTTAACCATATGACTCCCAGAATCCTAGCAGAGGAAACAACGATGGCTCAGACTTCCATCTTGCTTGTGTAAATACCTACCAGGTACTATACCACCACTGTTTCCATAACTGGTAGTTATATCATTGGGCAGGTAAATGACTCTTGACTAAGAACATGAACAACCAGATAAGGTATGAATAACTGTGCTCAGAAACAAGGTTTAGGCTCATTGCAATGAACTGGGAAATTTAACAAAGAAAAGTGGAGAGACACTAGGGAGACTAAGTTAGAAGCATGATAAGTCTACACAACTCAACTCAGGAGAAACAGGCATATTTGTTATAGACATACATGTGCCTAGGACTGTACTTGTAATGTGGAATCCAGATATTACCTAGTACCTTAGACTTTTTCATTAGAAATTTCAGATCTGCTGTCTGAAGAAATACCACTAAGCAAATCACACAGCTCTGAAATGATTGTGGAGGCCATTCCAGAATGAGGCTACCTTTAATAATTTGGAAACCCTTCCAGGAGGGATAACTGAATGGCTAGTTAAGCACACTCAGTGGGCAGGTTTCTCTAAAATAAAATGACTCCAATTAGAAAATGTGATACAAAATGTGTCCCTGACTTTAGCTGAAGGGATCAATGATGCCATTTTGGATCTTGAAGACAGTGAAGTCAGTTTCAACTCACTGACTAGGATTGTTAACAGGGGAAAAGTTTCTTAAGACTTCAGGGTCTCATTAGAGTCTATGCAATGGCCAAGACATCCTCCCATGCCAAGATTAATTTCTCAAACCACATGTAAAGGTCAGTTCAGAACCTTAAGGAGAAAGATGCCTTACTTCCTGAGTGCTCTGGGTGATAGGGTTGGTTTAATCAATTGGATCTAGGACACTGAACTGCTTAGATCCCTTCTATAGGCTGTCCTCAACCAGTAGCAATCAGTTGTCCAGTTTATAGTGCAGTTAATGGTACATAAAACAAATTGATTGGATTTTGTCTCAGTCTCTGACCGATTAATCAGAATAGCCAAAAGACTGGCGGACTCATGAAAAGTCCACTAGAAGCCAAGAGAGCATATAAATAAACCATTAGAAAAAAATTCTCTGTAAGTTTCTAACATTTCTATATTTTTGCAAACAATACACTAAGTGTCTTTTTTCCAAAATGCTTTATCAAGGAATTTGTAAAGAAAGCAATCTCAGAAGATAGAGACAGAGATTTCATCCAGAATAAAAGGTATATTTGCTAACAGTCTTGTAAAATAAAAATTGCATGTTCCTCTGTTGTTGAGAGCTAGCAGGCTTCTGAACTTAGTTTTCTAAGTTCAGAACTCCTTTCCTCTAACACATCTATCTACATGCCTTCCCTATGAAGTAGAAAGACTAGGGGAACTGGCATTGATACATCAATGTTCTTGCTGCTTGCTGTTCTATAATAAAGCCTATTGTCTCTGAAAAAAGAATCTCTTGGTTTCTGACAGAATCATTGGAAATAACCTGTTAGCTAGTAAGTAGATATCTAAATATTTGTTAGATAAATCTACAATAGATCATTTACACTTTCCAATTTGTATTCATTCATTCTGCAAATGGTTATTGATTACTGCTAAAAATTTCTCTAGCAGATTACAATTAAAGGCCAAATTCCTCCCTACCAGAGACTTCTAATTCAGAGGACAGAGTAGGCCTCAGTAGGTATTGAGGTTAAAGAATGGATGATAGAGAAAGTTATGAATTAAAAAAGGGAAAGGAACTGGAGAAAGACATCTAGAGGAGCTACATTTCAACTGGAACACCATAGAAGGCATCAGTATGGAAAGGATAAGAACTGTGTACAGAAATGGAAGAAGTGTGGCAGTGAACCAGGTGATGGGGAGATGTCAAAGACTTCCTAAATCATGCAAAAGTCCTGCTATGAAAGCACCATAGCATAACCCAATAGTGCATGAAGGTGTGGATACAAAGTGTGTTGAAAGGACAAGCAAATTCCAAGATAATACTGGGAATTTGAGCACAGATCAAATTAGGTAAAGTCTTGTAGTTAGTTACCTAAAGACTATTAAATTGACACCAAGAAAGATTAAATAACTTTAATTGGAACCAATGAAATGTAAATCTTAGAAGGAGATCAAGAAGGCTTTTATTGTCTTAATCTTCATAGTAACTCTAGCACCTGAAAACATGTCTGGTATGTAGTCAATAATCTCGATGTACATAGATGGGTTCACTGAAGGAAAAGATCGCATTTTCACTGTGAATGATCATTTTGACTGCTATGTGGAAACTAGATTGAAAATATAAAATCAAAGCAAAAAGACAAATCAGAAATTGCCATATATATCAGAGGCAATTTGGCATCTTGAACTACCAAAGAGTCAAGTTTGGAAAGGTAAAACAGATGCTCTCTTCTAACACACAGAAGTACACTCACACACTGTTTACACACTTCTTTAGCATTCTTTTGTTTGTGGAGTTGGACACAACTGGCAGTGCTTAAGGCTTATTTCTGGCTCTGTAGTAAGGGATCAGCCTGTGTTCAGGGGATCTTATTAGGTGCTAAATACCAAACTTGAATTGCCTGTGTGCAAGGCAAGGACTTTACCTGCTATACTATTGCTCTGACCACTAGACATTATTTAGTAGGAGTTGGGGAGATAGATGCTTGGTAAAGTGCAGGTCTAACATTTTGCCAGGCCCTGAATTTTATCCCCAGCCCTGTATACCCTACACCTCAAACATTGCCCAGTGTTACCCCATGACTGTCATGATTCCTATAAAATTTCAAAATAAATATTTTATAGCCTTAAAAATTCTATTTAACTAAAAAAACCCCATGAAATATCACTGAGATATGAAAAAGAAGATATGCCAAGTAATATTTGAGTTTTAGGGGTTACAGTTATCCTGACATGAATAGATGCAACAAGGGTTGAAAATTAACCTTTCAGTCTAGTCTCAATACACCCTGAACTTATCATACATCAGCAGCTCCTTTGTCCATTCCTAGACTGTGTCCTGCCACTTACAGAATGAAATGAACTACCAGATCACCATCTGCACTCACCCAAAGCCCTCAGGCTCCTCTGGAGAATTAAGATCGTAGTGTGCATCAAGGCTCCTATGAGCCTTTCATCATGGGGAGAGAAGCAACTCTATTTTGGGGATCAGGAGGGAAGGGAACGGGGGAGGAAGAGATTGGTACAGAGGGGCCTTGCTAGGATGGTGCCTTTCCAGATCACACAGTGCTGGTTCTCTTAGAGTTACATGTCACGGTGTTGGGCCTGGAAATTCCTGAAGCAGAAGTTTCGGAAGAACTGGCCAAGGTTATTGTGGTGCCACAGTGGTCTCTGTCTCCCAGCCCAGATGGCCAGGAATGCTACGAGGCAGAGATGGTGTTCCCAGTGGAACGCAGAGCACTTGGCATTGCTTAAATCATGCCTACTCACGCCCACTGCACAGGTTGGCCTCCCATCTGAAGGGCAGGGGTATGCACAGACCCTGGAGAGGGACAGCTCTTGTAGAGACACTGCAATGGCTCATCTCCTTTTCTCAGCCCTGTTAAATACACCCACAGTTAGGGAGGGGGTGAGCAGGCAGGAACACAAGCAAAAAAGTGAACAGAACCAAGATTTCAAGTGACTTATGGAAACAAAGAATATTACTGATGGCAATCAGCCACCAAGTGGTCACTAATTTGAAATGACTATTATAAAATGAACAGAAAGAAACTGTCTGTGGTTATATTTAAACACTAACTTTTATTTAAACAGAGGATTAAACAAACATAACTATTTCTTCTGTTTCATCGGGTAGGGAGCATGGTGTATATTGCTTCTGATGAAAAATACTTTTACTGACAACCCTTTCACATAGACTGGAGACAAAGGTTGCTTTCTGTGTCCTTAAGTTTACCTTGGAGTAAAAATTGTTACTGTTTTTTAAACATTAAACCAATATTCTGTCTGCTGCTACTATTTTACTTATTTCCTAGAGCTAGCTACCATGCTTAGTTCTGTCTCCAATTTTAAACACCAGCAACCACACAACAGAGCCATCACCACCACACACAATGATGAGCAGCCCTAAAGTGAAGTCTGTCACTAGCACTGGGATTTCCATGAAACGGTTTTTAGGTGACTCTTCTGCTGAGATCTATTCCTATATCCTGGGAAGGCAGGACACTCATGAACGTTATTATTTCAAGATGCAGTAAATGGAGCATTTAATCTTAAATATGGGGTTATCCCAGCACTATATGTATGTGTAGACTTACAAACCCATTCTTACAAAGCCATTCTTGTGACATCATTCTTACAAAGCCATTCTTACAAAGCCATTCTTGTGACATCAGAAGAAAGGTGCACAGGGAACCTGAGAAGAGAAATGGCAGGCACATTCAGTCAGCAGTGGTTACTTTACTGTAGACTTGCCCCACTGGAACCTTTTCTTCCTGCCCTCTCCTTCACAAAAGATGATTGGCAAGGTCTTTACACAAGTGTTCTTGCCAGGGGTCTAAATAAAGGCAAACATAGAGATGTATCTGTAATGTTTGCTGGGATTAAAAATAAGGCAGTCCTCACCTCTACCAGGAGAAGGAAGAATCAAAATTGAAGACATCGGATAGTGATTGGGGCATCGAAAGAAGAGCAAGATATGGGCCTGTACCATAAGTCACAAGGAACAACCACAGTGAAACCAACATGATCTGATTGCAGAGTCAGTGAAAAAATTTTAACCTAACTTAGAACATGTTAGCATATACCTCTTCTTGTGCTTATACCCTTTCCTAACAGGTGTAAGCTATATAATTCTGCTGCAGGCTACAGATGGGAACAACTCCAGCATCTTTTTTGGAAACTTTCAGACCTTGCCTGGTAGGGTTATCTGATAAAAGACCTCAGTTGATCAAATATGTCCCTGCTTCTGACTCTTCTATCTTGCCACCTTTTAGCGTCCTCTCCTCACCCAAGCTAATAGGCCAGTGAGTGTTTGTGATGGTATAGTTTTATGGGTCAGATTGACTGGACAGATTGACTGGACAGATATTTATTTGCCAAACCTTTATTTCTGGGTGTGTTTCATGTCAGTGTAGGCCTTTCAGGTTAAGATTAACATTTGAATCCATAGACTGAGTAAAGTACTTTGCCCTCTTATTGGCTATTTTGGTGAGGGGTGGATGTGAGCAGTGCCCATAGGCTAATCATGGTTCCAAGCTCAAGACAGTGCTCAAAAAATCATATGTACTGCCTTGGACTGAACAGGGGTTATGCAAGCTCTGTATTTATAGCTCCCTCTAACTGAATCTCCAGAATAAGAGAGCTTTTTATTAGTCTTTCAAAAAATAAAGAGAAAATCTATTTCTCTGTATATTTTTGAGCTGGGATATTGGTCTTTTATCTTCTAGTTTGGTATTCAAAGAACTGGAACTTACACCATTGGCTCTCCTGAATCTATCAGCTCAGACTGCTTAATTGTGTGACTTTTATACATATGTCAAAGGTTTTTGCAATGATGCCCATTCCCATTTTCCCATAAAATTTAGGAAAACTCTCTGGGGTTAAGAAAAGTTAAAATAGACTGGGTTCAGATTTTTTCAGTCTAAGGTATTTGACAATGTCTCTGTGATAAGCCATCCGGTTACATTAAGAACACTTTCATCTGATAAAGACTCCATACTGGTCAGTGGAGACTGTACACTGGAGCCCCACCCACCTGCACTACCTGGCTCGTCAGTACTATACTTATAACTCACCCTCATGAACTTTCCAGCCATTTTCAATACCTGCAGCTGCTTTTATTGTATGTTTCCAATAGTGCACACTCATCATTCTCTCTCATATACATGGCTCAAGTTCTTAAAAAATTATTAGATGCCTGTCTAGTCTTTGCTATCAACAAAGGTTGAGACTGTCCTCAACCTATGGCAATCAGATTTCTAGTTTATAGTGCACTTAATGGTACATAGAACAAATTGATTGGATTCAGCCTCAGTCTCTGACAGATTAATCAGGATAGTCAAAGGACTGGCAGACTCTTCAGTCTATACTCCAGTCTAATGGCTGTCCTCAACTTTTATTAATAGCAAAGAGTAGGCAAACATCTAATAATTTTTTAGGAACTTGAGTCATATTTATGAGAGTGATGAGAGTGCACTACTGAGAAACATACAATAAAAAAGCAGCTGCAGGTATTAAAGATGGCTGAGAAAGTTCATGAGGGTGTGGTTTTAAGTATAGTCCTGTAGAGTCTAATATTATTGAAAAGTAATATTATTAGATGCTAATAATAATTATTATTAGATAATTATTAAATAATTAAAATATTTAAATATATACAAACATTTCCTCATCCTGCGTCTGGTGGGCATAGTACCAAATCCTATTCCCTCTCTTCAAAGCTTCTTTTTCATTTTACACTGGTGCACATCTTTCCTAACTTAAGTTGTTGCATACCAACAAAATCTATTTTCTCTTAAATTGTTCCTGGGCTTTTTTAAACAACACACACACACACACACACACACACACACACACACACACACACACACACACACACACACACACACTCTTCCTACGGGGAGCCCTAATATATTGTGCTTTTATTTTTCTTTTCTTTTTTTAAAAAACACTTTCAAAATCTTCTAGACAAGCAATATAATCTCAGGAACCCATAAACAAAATCAGATGAGTGTAGCAACCATGAAAAGGGTATTCAGTCCAAAGAGTTCCAGCCTTTCCAATAGACTTTTGCTGTGTTGAATTGAGAACACCATCTTTGCCAGATTTTTCTATTTTTTAAAAGATCAAAAGCACTGGATATTCTTGTCAACACTGGCAACTACTTCAAAAAATTTTCAAAACCCCAAATGAGCCAACCAGCCCGTCTGTGGGCCAGATCTCATCCCTGACTGCCAGCATGCAGTCTCTGTGTAAGAAGGTATGGGGAAATCTTTTCTAGACTGAAGGAAAGGGTTTTAACTGTGGACCACTGCTACAACTGCTGTATGATAACATTGATTAATCCATTGATTTCTTCATGATTTTAGACAGACTGACTTCTCCCTCATGTAAACAAACGTTCTCCCATAAGACCACTGCAAGGACAACAACAAAAATAGCACACAGTATCATCAAAAACTTTTCAGATGTAGTGCTCATAGAAAAGTGATAGGAAAGTTGTATGATTCCAACTAAATTCCAGGAGTTGTTCTCCCTTTACCACCACCCCACCAACACCCCAATAGAAACTTCAGACTAACTATTCCTCATTGTTTTGTTCCTATTTCCTCCCTGTGCTCAGGCACAAGGTTAAAGATGCCACAATTGCTGAGTATGAAAGAGACATCAATTATTATTAATTTCTAAAACACCTTCTTGGATAATTTTAAATATGTTTTCTGTAGGAAAAAGCTTGACCTTATTTCTTTTATTTATTTTGGCTATTATACTTTTAAAAATTAGTGTTGCTCTTTAAGAATATCCTCACTGTGGTTTCTCAACCACCAAAGAATTTTCTTTAAGCTCTGTCTGTAGTGCCTAAAAGAGTGGGCAAGGTATAAAGTTATGCCCAGATGGCTCTGAAGATGTTTATTATAGGGCCCTCCATTGTATTCAAATTAATGGCAACACATTAGCATGGGCTGCCCTTTGGTGCTCATTTGTTCCTGCACTCTGGGGGTTAAAGGAGCCGCATGCTCTCCAGATGTTCAGTAGCTCTTATAAATGAAAGATTAGCGATTTTTTGCTGCTGCTGCTGTTATTTCCTCTATTCCCTTTTAAAGCTGATATTTTCTTTAGGAGCTTGCTTAGTATCTGAATCAGAAGAATCTTATCCCTAAGGGATATCAATCAATAGCAAGCACGAGAGAAGAGGGACAAAATGTAGAGGAGGTAGACACGGCCAGTACTAATTTGCTGATGGAGACACTCCTCTGGCAACGAGGCATGCATCCTGAGCTTGCACTCCATCCTTTGAAATGTGTATCAAACACACATGACAGTTTTCTTCAAGAACAGAAAATGGAAAATCTCCGTCACTCTCACTTGTTGAGAATATCTGTTATCTGTTGTTAGCGCTATGACAGGAATAACAACTTTATTTTCAAATCCAACCTCCCTTCCCTTTAAACAAGAGAGATAAGTGTCTGAAATATGACTGTATCTAACTCAAAGATGCCACCAACAATGTCTTCCCAGGAGAGAAATAAGGAAAGTACCCAAAATGGATTCCAATAAATGAATGCCAGTTTAACATCTACCATGCCTGCCTTTTGTATACAGAGACACTCCCAGGTTCCTGCTGTTCCAAGAGCTGTTCAAGCATCGAATAAGTAGAGTTCCAATGAGACGAAACCTTCTGCCTCGGCTGGTGTTTAACAAGCTGTTTTCTTGCTACAACTCAGTCAGGATTTCTCTAACCTTAGCAGAATTACCACATTTCAAATCCCCTCCTAATACTGTTCCAATGCTCCTTTCAACACACAGGAAAAACTAGTAGACTGATGAGTAAGAACGGAAAGCCAGATCAATACTTTGGGCCCTGTGCCTACCTTTATAACAGTGGGGAAGAAGACCATAACTGGGCTGAAGAGCAACTATTGGACTTCAGGCTGTGACACCCAAGATGAAATCTTAGTGAAGCTTGGACTCTTGTGAAGTCTGAAAGATTGAGCATGACCTTGGTTGGAGGTACCTAATAGGGAAGAAATTTGCAAGTAACTTCAGACTCCATATCTTCATACACAGACCAATGTCAAGGATGAGAACTTTAATCACTAAGGTTTTCTTGAAATAACATTTGTGGAAGAAGACTAGAGATAATACTTTTATAATAAGTATGTGATGCATACTTCTTCAAGAATATAAAGGCAGGGGCTGGCGAGGTGGCGCTAGAGGTAAGGTGTCTGCCTTGCAAGCGCTAGCCAAGAAAAGGACCATGGTTCGATCCCCTGGTGTCCCACATGGTCCCCCAAGCCAGGGGCAATTTCTGAGCCCGTAGCCAGAGCATCAAATGGGTGTGGCTTGAAAATCCAAAAAAAAAAAAAAAAAAAAAGAATATAAAGGCAGACAGGTGGTCATAGCTGGGACAGAGAAAGAAAACTTTAGTTCTTCCTTCTGGGTTTGATAAGCTGGTGACTGAGAATTAAATCAACCTGGTTTTTATATAAAAAGAAGAAAGAAAAAAAACATACTCAATAGATTAGCAAGAGAAAATAGTAAAGCAGTTGAAATTATGTACTCATGTTGGAGTTAGACAAAGAAATAAGCCTCATGGAGACACATGATCATTTGAGTTTTTATACTAGCCCAAGCTAAAGAAAATGAATTTGGACTGAGGTGTCGGATTGGGAAACTGGTGGTGGAGGAAGATAGTGCGGTAGAGGGTGGGGTGTTATGTTTGATAAACAAGAATGGTCTGTTATGCAAATAAAAATCTTTCTGGTATGAAATTTTCTCTCCAGGGAGTAAAGAGAGTTCTCCAAGGAGAGCTGTACAAAAGGCATCTTTTTAATGGAAATTTCCTGGGGCCTGCTCTCTCTTGAACAACTAGTTCTCTTTTTCTATCCCCTCACATCTTTTAAAGTATATTTTAATATAAAAACTATCTTGCTGCAAGTCCAAACAACAATGAGATGTCATCTCACACACATCACAAAGAACAAGAAAAACCAGTGTTGGCAGGAATGTGGAGAGATAGAGACTTTCATTTCATTCACTGGTGTGGGAATGTCTATTGATCCAGCCTTTTTGAAAAACAATATATATATATATATATATATATATATTCCTCAAAAAATCTGGAAATTGTGCTTCCATATGATCCAGCAATACCACTCCTAAATATATACCCTAGGAGCCCAAAAACACACAGAGGAAAAAACCCTCTGCTTTCCTATGTTCACTGTAGCACTATTCACAATAGCCAAAATCTGAAAACAACCCAAGTGTCCGAGAACAGGTGAGTGACTAAAGAAATAGTGGTATATCTACATAATGGATGTACAATCAGCTGTTAGAAAAATGAAGACATGAAATTTGCTTATACATGGAGGGATATAGAGAATATTATTCTGATCAAATGAGTCAGAAGAGGGAAAGATATAGAATCATACAACTAATTTGTGGGACATTAAGAACAAAAGAGATATAATAATAATAATAATAATAATAATATCCAGATACAATAAAGACAAGGGCCAGGATGACTAGTCCATGGTTGGAAGTGAGGGAGTGCAATTAGGGCAGAGAAGGGATCATTATGATAATGATAGTGGGAAATGATCACTTTGGACAAGAATTAGGTGCAGAAAGGAAATAAATAAGCATTTCAGTACCCTTCAGAAATAATATTGAAATTATCCCTCAGGAACAATTTTGCAAACCACTGTTTAAATAGGCAAGAGAGAAAAAAATAGAAAAAGAGGAAATGTTTGCCCCAGAGACAGGCCAAAGGGGAAGGAAACTGGGGCTATTGATGGCAGAAATGTACACTGGTGAGGGGTGTTGTACATTGTATGACTGCAACTCAATCATGAAAAACTTTTTAATTGTGGAAAAAAGAAAACGATATTACGAACAACCTTGTAACTAGTGTTTCAGTAATTTAAAAAAATACTATTTCACTTCACTAAAATTAAAATGAATTTTTTTTAATGAGAATTTCTCGGGCCAGAGAGATAGTACAGTGGTAGGGTGTTTGCCTTGCAAGCAACCGATCCAGGACGAAGAGTGGTTCGAATTCCAGCATCCCATATGCCCTCCACCCATGCCCCGTGCCTGCCAGGAGCGATTTCTGAGCACAGTTCTAGGAGTGCTGAGTGCCACTGGGTGTGACCCTCCAAAAAAAAAAAAAAACAAAAATGAGAATTTCTCTACAAAAATAAATTTCCTGGGGCCAGAGCGATAGCACAGCAGTAGGGTTTTTGCCTTGCAAGCAGTCGATCGAGGATGGACTTTGATTCTATCCCCTGGTGTCCCATATTGTCCCTCGAGCCTGCCAGGAGCGATTTCTGAGCACAGAGCCAGGAGTAACCCTGAGCATCATAGGGTGTGGCCCAAAAAGCAAAAAAAAAAAAATTTTCATTTCTGAAAGGAAAGTCCTTACTTGGGGGAGAAGACCACTGACTCTCAATTATCTATCTCTTGTGTGTGTGTGTGTGTGTGTGTGTGTGTGTGTGTGTGTGTGTGTGTACCTATTAATGGGTAAAGACAGTGGTGGCACAAGGGTGCTTCTAAGTCATGCGTGGGAAGTTGAGGGAACACATGGAGATACTTGGCAAAATATGCTGAATGTCTCAATGTAGTCTGCTTAAGGCCAGCAGTGCTGGGGACCAATAGGGTCACACAAGTCTTGTTTAGGATCAACAAGGGTACCCAAAAGGTGCTGAGGTCCTTGTATATTTAGGACCAATGGTCCTGATGCCAGAATTAACTTTGCACTATACACTGGCATAGTTCATCTCCAAAGTCACTAGTAGTGGCAAGACATTGCCCAGAGAAAATCTCCTGAGGGGAAAGTTTGGGTTTCCTTCTAAGGCATGTTTAAAGCCAGCCAGCCAGCCAAGCTGTAGTGCCCAGCAAGAGTACAAAGGAGTCCAGGACAGAAATACAAACGAGTGCAGAAGAAAGATAATCAAAGCAATGGAGGACTTGATATGAGGGGAAAAAAGAGAAAAAATGTGTGTTCAAGAGAGAATGAAGACTTCTCCAGAGTGGAAATAAGCAAATAAAAATAGATAAAGGCAAGCAAGATATGTGTTCAAGAAAGAACATGAGCTTGAAGAGCATGCTAGGCTTTGACTTTCATCCCCAGCAACACATAGTCCTCAAAATCATTGGCTGTAGCTCTGTAGCCTCAATACCACTGAGCCCAAGTTCAGAATTACATAATCTGGGGCCGGAGAGATAGCATGGAGGTAAGGCGTTTGCCTTTCATGCAGAAAGTCTGTGGTTCAATTCCTGGTATCCCATATGGTCCCCTGAGCCTGCCAGGAGCGATTTCTGAGCATAGAGCTGGGAGTAGCCACTGAGCACGGCCGGGTGTGACCTCAAAACGAGAATTACACCATCTGACCCCCTCCACCAGGTATTGCTAGGAATGGTCTTGGGCTTCTGAACAATGTTTGAGAGGCCCACCATAATAAATTAATAAACTGTTATAAGTAATCTGATTGTGAAACTTTGCAGTTCATTTTTACGTTGGTCATACTGTTCCCTTGTATTATCTTTAGCAGATAGGAGATGCAGCCCCTGGTTCCCTTACAACTGTCAGACACAAGTCTACCTAAGAGTACGTGTGCCAGATAGACTGATTCCCTTCTCTTTTGTTTTTTTTTTTTTTTTTTTTTTTTTTTCAATTTTTTTTTTTAATTTTTTTTTATTTAAACACCTTGATTACATACATGATTGTGTTTGGGTTTCAGTCATAAAAGGAACACCACCCATCACCAGTGCAACATTCCCATCACCCAAGTCCCAAATCACCCTCCTCCCCACCCAACCCCCGCCTGTACCCTAAACAGGCTCTACATTTCCCTCATACATTCTCAATATTAGGACAGTTCAAAATGTAGTTATTTCTCTAACTAAACTCATCACTCTTTGTGGTGAGCTTCCTGAGGTGAGCTGGAACTTCCAGCTCTTTTCTCTTTTGTGTCTGAAAATTATTATTACAAGGGTGTCTTTCATTTTTCTTAAAACCCATAGATGAGTGAGACCATTCTGCGTTTTTCTCTCTCTCTCTGACTTATTTCACTCAGCATAATAGATTCCATGTACATCCATGTATAGGAAAATTTCATGACTTCATCTCTCCTGACAGCTGCATAATATTCCATTGTGTATATGTACCACAGTTTCTTTAGCCATTCATCTGTTGAAGGGCATCTTGGTTGTTTCCAGAGTCTTGCTATGGTAAATAGAGCTGCAATGAATATAGGTGTAAGGAAGGGGTTTTTGTATTGTATTTTTGTGTTCCTAGGGTATATTCCTAGGAGTGGTATAGCTGGATCGTATGGGAGCTCGATTTCCAGTTTTTGGAGGAATCTCCATATCGCTTTCCATAAAGGTTGAACTAGACAGCATTCCCACCAGCAGTGGATAAGAGTTCCTTTCTCTCCACATCCCCGCCAACACTGTTTATTCTCATTCTTTGTGATGTGTGCCATTCTCTGGGGTGTGAGGTGGTATCTCATCGTTGTTTTGATTTGCATCTCCCTGATGATTAGTGATGTGGAACATTTTTTCATGTGTCTTTTGGCCATGCGTATTTCTTCTTTGTCAAAGTGTCTGTTCATTTCTTCTCCCCATTTTTTGATGGGGTTAGATGTTTTTTTCTTGTAAAGTTCTGTCAGTGCCTTGTATATTTTGGAGATTAGCCCCTTATCTGATGGGTATTGGGTGAATAGTTTCTCCCACTCAGTGGGTGGCTCTTGTATCCTGGGCACTATTTCCTTTGAGGTGCAGAAGCTTCTCAGCTTAATATATTCCCATCTGTTAATCTCTGCTTTCACTTGCTTGGAGAGTGCAGTTTCCTCCTTGAAGATGCCTGTAATGTCCTGTAGTGTTTTGCCTATGTGCTGTTCTATATATCTTATGGTTTTGGGGCTGATATCGAGGTCTTTAATCCATTTGGATTTTACCTTTGTACATGATGTTAGCTGGGGGTCTAAGTTTAATTTTTTGCAAGTGGCTATCCAATTGTGCCAACACCACTTGTTGAAGAGGCTTTCCCTGCTCCATTTAGGATTTCCTGCTCCTTTATCAAAAATTAGATGGTTGTATCTCTGGGGAACATTTTCTGAGTATTCAAGCCTATTCCACTGATCTGAGGACCTATCCTTATTCCAATACCATGCTGTTTTGATAACTGTTGCTTTGTAGTACAGTTTAAAGTTGGGAAAAGTAATTCCTCCCATATTCTTTTTCCCAATGATTGCTTTAGCTATTCGAGGGTGTTTATTGTTCCAAATGAATTTCAAAAGTGTCTGATCCACTTCTTTGAAGAATGTCATGGGTATCTTTAGAGGGATGGCATTAAATCTGTATAATGCCTTGGGGAGTATTGACATTTTGATGATGTTAATCCTGCCAATCCATGAGCAGGGTATGTGTTTCCATTTCCGTGTGTCCTCTCTTATTTCTTGGAGCAGAGTTTTATAGTTTTCTTTGTATAGGTCCTTCACATATTTAGTCAAGTTGATTCCAAGATATTTGAGTTTGTGTGGTACTATTGTGAATGGGGTTGTTTTCTTAATGTCCATTTCTTCTTTATTACTGTTGGTGTATAGAAAGGCCATTGATTTTTGTGTGTTAATTTTGTAGCCTGCCACCTTGCTATATGAGTCTATTGTTTCTAGAAGCTTTTTGATAGAGTCTTTAGGGTTTTCTAAGTAGAGTATCATGTCATCTGCAAACAGTGAGAGCTTGACTTCTTCCTTTCCTATCTGGATTCCCTTGATATCCTTTTCTTGCCTAATCGCTATAGCAAGTACTTCCAGTGCTATGTTGAATAGGAGTGGTGAGAGAGGACAGCCTTGTCTTGTGCCAGAATTTAGAGGGAAGGCTTTCAGTTTTTCTCCATTGAGGATAATATTTGCCACTGGCTTGTGGTAGATGGCCTTCACTATATTGAGAAAGGTTCCCTCCATTCCCATCTTGCTGAGAGTTTTGATCAAGAATGGGTGTTGGACCTTATCAAATGCTTTCTCTGCATCTATTGATATGATCATGTGGTTTTTATTTTTCTTGTTATTGATGTTGTGTATTATGTTGATAGATTTACGGATGTTAAACCAGCCTTGCATTCCTGGGATGAAACCTACTTGATCGTAGTGGATGATCTTCTTAACGAGGCATTGAATCCTATTTGCCAGGATTTTGTTGAGGATCTTTGCATCTGCATTCATCAGTGATATTGGTCTGTAATTTTCTTTTTTGGTAGCGTCTCTGTCTGGTTTAGGTATCAAGGTGATGTTGGCTTCATAAAAGCTATTTGGAAGTGTTTCTGTTTGTTCAATTTCATGAAAGAGTCTTGCCAAGATTGGCAGTAGTTCCTCTTGGAAAGTTTGATAGAATTCATTAGTGAATCCATCTGGACCTGGGCTTTTGTTTTTCGGCAGACATTTGATTACTGTTTTAATTTCATCAATGGTGATGGGGGTGTTTAGATATGCTACATCCTCTTCCTTCAACCGTGGAAGATTATAAGAGTCCAAGAATTTATCCATTTCTTCCAGGTTCTCATTTTTAGTGGCATAGAGTTTTTCAAAGTAGTTTCTGATTACCCTTTGAATCTCTATCATATCAGTAGTGATCTCTCCTTTTTCATTCCTGATACGAGTTATCAAGTTTCTCTCTCTCTCTTTCTTTGTTAGGTTTGCCAGTGGTCTATCAATCTTGTTTATTTTTTCAAAGAACCAACTTCTGCTTTCGTTGATCTTTCGGATTGTTTTTTGAGTTTCCACTTCGTTGATTTCTGCTCTCAGCTTTGTTATTTCCTTCTGTCTTCCTGTTCTTGGGTCCTTTTGTTGAGCATTTTCTAGTTCTATTAGCTGTGTCATTAAGCTACTCAGGTAAGCTCCTTCTTCCTTCCTGATGTGTGCTTGCAAAGCTATAAATTTTCCTCTCAGTACTGCTTTTGCTGTGTCCCATAAGTTCTGAGAGTTTGTGTCTTTATTGTCATTTGTTTCCAGGAACCTTTTTATTTCCTCCTTGATTTCATCTCGGACCCACTGGTTATTGAGCATGAGGCTGTTTAACTTCCAGGTGTTAAAGTGTTTCTTCTGAGTCCCTTTGGAGTTCACAAATAATTTCAGAGCCTTGTGGTCAGCGAAGGTAGTCTGCAAAATTTCTATCCTCTTGATCTTATGGAGGTATGTTTTATGTGCCAGCATGTAGTCTATCCTGGAGAATGTCCCATGTACATTGGAGAAGAATGTGTATCCAGGTTTCTGGGGATGGAGTGTCCTATATATATCCACTAGGCCTCTTTCTTCCATTTCTCTCCTCAGGTCTAGTATATTCTTGTTGGGTTTCAGTCTGGTTGACCTGTCCAGTGTTGACAAAGCCGTGTTTAGGTCCCCCACAATTATTGTGTTGTTGTTGATATTATTTTTCAGATTTGTCAGCAGTTGTATTAAATATTTTGCTGGCCCCTCATTCGGTGCATATATGTTTAGGAGAGTGAATTCTTCCTGCTCTACGTACCCCTTGATTAATATAAAATGTCCGTCTTTGTCACTTACAACCTTCCTGAGTATAAAGTTTGCATTATCTGATATTAGTATGGCCACTCCAGCTTTTTTATGGGTGTTGTTTGCTTGGATAACTTTTCTCCAGCCTTTTATTTTGAGTCTATGTTTGTTCTGACTATTCAGGTGCGTTTCTTGTAGGCAGCAGAAGGTTGGATTGAGTTTTTTGATCCATTTAGCCACTCTGTGTCTCTTAACTGGTGCATTTAGTCCATTGACGTTGAGAGAAAGAATTGTCCTGGGATTTAACGCCATCTTTATTTCAAAATTTGGTGTGTCTTTTGGGTAGTCTTGTCTTAGATTAGGTCTTTCAGTTTTTCTCTTAAGACTGGTTTTGTGTCTGTGAAGTTTCTGAGCTGTTTTTTGTCTGTGAAACCATGTATTCTTCCATCAAACCGGAAAGTGAGTTTTGCTGGGTATAGTATTCTGGGTGAAGCATTCATTTCATTCAGTCTTGTCACAATATCCCACCACTGCTTTCTGGCATTGAGCGTTTCTGGTGACAGGTCTGCTGTAAATCTCAGGGAAGCTTGCTTGAACATGATTTCCCCTTTTGATCTTGCTGTTTTCAGAATTCTGTCTCTATCTGTGGGATTTGTCATTGTGACTAGGATGTGTCTTGGGGTGGTTTTTCTGGGGTCTCTTTTGGTTGGTACTCTTCGGGCATGCAGGATTTGATCACATATATTCTTTAGCTCTGGAAGTTTCTCTTTAATGATGTTCTTGACCATTGATTCTTCCTGGAACTTTTCTTCCTGGGTCTCTGGGACTCCAATGATTCTTAAGTTGTTTCTGTTGATCTTATCATAGACTTCTATTTTCGTCTGTTCCCATTCTTTGACTAATTTTTCCATTGTCTGCTCATTTGCTTTAAGTTTTTTGTCCAATCTCTCCTGCTGTATGGAATTGTTATGTATCTCATCTTCCACAGCACCAAGTCTATTCTCAGCTTCTGATACCCTGTCCCAGAGCTTATCCATTTTGTCATTCACTTCGTTTACTGAGTTTTTCAGGCCTGTTAGTTGACATGTTATTTCAGTTTGGAGTTTTGTCATTTCTGCCTTCATATTTTCTTGGTTCTTATTAGTGTTCTGTTCAACTCGATCCATGGTTTCTTGGAGTCTGTTGAGCACCTTCCATATTGCTAGTCTAAAGTCCTTATCTGAGAGGTTGATTAGTTGTTCAGTCATTATCTGGTCCTCAGAATTGTCATCTTCATTCTCTATGTCTGATGCTGGCCTGCGCTGTTTCCCCATTGTCACATTTGTATTGTGGGTTTTTCTACGTGTTGTAGTGGTATTCATTGTCTATATGATGTAGGCAGCACACTCCTCTGGCTCCTCCCTTTCTGGATGGGCTGACTTGCCTCTAAGGGAGGGGAGTCCTCCGTGGATGAAGCCTCACACTGGGTCAAATCTTAGGCCCGAGCATGTAACAGAGAAGACAGTCCAGAGAGAAATGTTTGCTTCTGTGATATAGCGCCGTTCTTAGTGTGATTTTTCCTTCTTGTTGCAATGGAGTTCTTTCCTTAGAAAGAGTGCACGGCCGCGTAGCGAAGCGGAGCGGCCGTGCTCCTCTGAGCCTCTTTTTGCCCCACTCGCAAGAGTTTCACGCAAGAGGACAGTAGACAGACATAGACAGGTCACACTCACAGTCTTTCACAGCTGAGCCCCACTGGGCCGGTGTACTTTCGCGGATTTTCCCCGCCTGGTGTCACACACAGGGAGCCAGCTTTTGCAAAGGATAGCCGGTTTTTATGCTCTGAAGTCCCTCCCTGAAAATGGCGTCTGGGCGAGCGAGGTTTCTGGAGGCTCTTTTTGCCCCACTCGCAAGAGTTTCACGCAAGAGGACAGTAGACAGACATAGACAGGTCACACTCACAGTCTTTCACAGCTGAGCCCCACTGGGCCGGTGTACTTTCGCGGATTTTCCCCGCCTGGTGTCACACACAGGGAGCCAGCTTTTGCAAAGGATAGCCGGTTTTTATGCTCTCTCCCTTCTCTTTTGGTGAATAAAAAGGAATGGAAGAGGGCTTACACAAGCAAAGTTGAAACAATATACTTTGTCTACAAAAACACACAGTTTAAAGAGACTTTGTTTCTCCAGTGCTTCCCAATCATGCAAATAATCAGGATAAAATGAATTGGTTTGGTAGAAGGGTCCCTTAACTGGTACCTTTGGTTTCATTCACCTAACAAACCACAATAAGCTTCTAGGTACCAGTTCTGTTCCAGGAAGACATAACAGCCAAGTATCCAAGTGAAGCACTTTCTTTCCATCCTTCCACTAAGTTACTGAGGCTCTGCCCAGAGCGCACCAAAGGTGGGAAGTATATTACTACTACTCCATGTGTCATGGAGAGTATGCAGACACAAAATAAATAAAAAACCATTCGAATGCAGATTTCAAACAGACAAGAAATGACAATCTCAACTTTGTGTGTATTATAGAGTGACCTTTCACATTTGATGAAGAAATATTTTTAGCAATAGACAAAGAAAGGATGGTGGAAATCCTTTCTGTGTTAAATGACATTTGTTCTACTTGGCTTTCCATATCCCACCTGTCCCTCTGCTCCGAGGTGGAGCTGAGATTTACACAATAAACTAATTGGTATTGATACCAATCGGTATTGGTGTTCAGTAATTCTTTCAGATCAAGTAAAAAAAAATTAGGTTTGTCCAATTAGAAAGATTCCCAGATTTTGTTTCTAGTAAAAGTAAATAAATAAAAAGAGGGAAGGGGAAGAGAGAAGAATAAAAACAACAACAATAACAAAAGAATAAGAAAAATGAGAAAAGGGAAGAGAAAGAGGAAGCAATCTATTTAAGCATATATAAATGCAAAGTCTTCTCCCTGAACCCCTTTTCCATGGATAGAGAGCTCTAGTAAAACGCAGAATGGTCTCACTCATCTGTGGCTTTTAAGAAAAATGAAAGACATTTTTGCAATAATAATTTTAGACACAAAAGAGAAAAGAGCTGGAAGTTCCAGCTCACCTCAGGAAGCTCCCCACAAAGAGTGATGAGTTTAGTTAGAAAAATAACTACATTTTGAACTGTCCTAATAATGAGAATGTATGAAGGAAATGGAAAGCCTGTTTAGAGTACAGGTTTAGGTCGGGTGGGGAGGAGGGAGATTTGGGACATTGGTGATGGGAACGTTGCACTGGTGATGGGTGGTGTTCTTTACATGACTGAAACCCAAACACAATAATGTATGTAATCAAGGTGTTTAAATAAAATATTAAAAAAAAAGAATATAAGCACAAAATCCATTTAAAAAAAAAAGATTGACAGTCATTTTGTCATCATGAGGGACCAGTAATGGAGCATAGGGAAGGAAAAAAAAGACATGTCCTATTTAGACTTAGTGGGCCAGAGGAGACCCTGAAAATACTCTTCTTCAAATTGCAAATACAGAGCCAATGATTTCCATTTACTATTTAATCCAGTGGCTATTGAAATATCTATTTATCAGACACTAATATGAGGGAAACTAGTGCTGGTTCCCTCTTTGAGGAGGAAGAATGGTAAAGAGGAGGAAATTGAAAACAATGGATATCTACATCCTCTCTTTGTGTTCTTTCTTTTCAGTAAGCTGGAGAAACTGGAGTGTGTGAGGAGGAGGGAGAGAAGAGAATGAAGGGAGGCTCTTGGAAAAAGTGCCAACTGGATGGTGCCTGCACACTGGAGCTTTACATATGGGTATAAGCTGATTTACATGAAGCATTCTGTGGAACTGCATTCAATCTACTGGGCCACATACTTAAAAGTATAAATATTCGTGTCTACAACTGGGCTTAATGTATGTTCACAAATAAATTTGAAGTGTACTTAGCTTTGTTATTTGTATGATCAGAAACTTCAAGTATTTGTTTCCCAAAAGAGAGGTCATGTGAGCAATCTGGCCCAGCATCGAAGCTTGACTGCCCAAATGCAGAGAGAGGTTGGGGACAGAAAAACCATCAGGATTTTGGCTCAGACTTTACACTTCAGGGTAAACATTCCAAGTAAAAAACTTAGTTTGCTTTCTTTCTCTGCCTGCCCATTACTCTGCTGAAATCTTCAAACTAAGATACTTCCAAATAACTTTTTTCTTTCTGATCTCTAACATGTTCAGTGATTTTCATACTCTATATCTAATATATTCTCCGACATCATTTTCCCTTTATTATATTCTACAGCTAAGGAGGCTCATCTTCAAATGAGTTGATTTATTTTCACTTTCAGCAAGATAAGGAAAATTCATCTGTGACAAAGTGCAAGGAGAAACTGGTATATACTTATAAAATAGAGTATTTACCCAAAGGCACCAGAAACTTGTAGGGAGATTAGTAGGCAAAAAGTGCCCCCCCCCCCACCTGGGTTATTTCTTTCTTTTTGGTTTTGGGTCAAACTGGCAGCACTTAGGGTTTAATCCTGGCTCTGCACTCAGAAATTGCTCCTGGCAGGCTTGGGGGACCATAAGGGATGCCAGGAGTTGAACTGCCGTCCATGCTGGGTTGGCCGCATGCAAGGCAAATGCCCTACCACTGTGCTATCTCTCCGGCCCCTCCTGGTTTATTTTTTATTGAGGTAACATTACTTTACAATTTAAAAGTGTTAATGTTTTCAGGGTACATTATTCCTATAACATGTACTTGACCAAGTGCCATGATCACTCTAGCCAGTTCACTTGACCTTTTGCACCCACTGCTTCCCCAGATCTATTTATGACAAAGAATATAAATGCCCTTTTTGGAGGTCAGTCATGTTCCAAATTGGAAGACACTGGAAAATACAGAGAGAGAAAGAGGAAAAGAGTAGGAGGATTTGGGGAGAAACTTAAGGAGCCAACAGAAAAGGGGTTCCCAAAAGAGAGATCAAGAAATTATTACCTTTCTTCACACTGTTGGCTGATCACCTAGGACACAGACACGAATAGCTTCAAGCCAATCCTTTCATGCTCTCAGTTAAGTCACCTAAGGATTGAAAATGCAAGAATTTTGCCCTGTGGGAGGAAACTTTGCCTTGCCTTTTTTCCCTACCACTAGACAAAGAGTATGTGAAAACATTATTGACACAGGAATTAAGTTATCATAATTTTGGAGAACTTTAAAATGGCCTAGGAGAATATTCAAGGTTGAAAGTCTTACCGTTTACTAAACCTATTTTCTTCCTTTATTGGCGTTTTCTTGCAACCTCCTTGTTCCTTCCCTCTTTTGTTTCTTCTTTTCCTATAATAAGTGTTGCAGATCATCTCTGGGTAGCCTTTCTATCTCACTCCTCTGTGGCACTTGGCACAAGCTGAACTGTAGCATCAATGAATTCTAGAAGATGCATATACCCACACAGGCTAAACCCACACACACACCTACACTGCACATCATATACACTCCACACAACAGACATACACATTTCAGGTCAAATACATCTGCTATATATATCACCCAATGTATGCATACCCCATATATACTACAGATAGTACATAGCCATCATTACACACCCACATACCCCATAAACACAATATACACACACTGTACACAGGCAATATACCATACTGATGCACACATTCACCACAAATACACACAACATTCAAACACAAACACTCTACATGCATCATCCATACACCATAGGTGCACACAATATGCAAACACAACATATATATTTGCACCATACTTAACTTGCACACACACCACTTCTACCTACCTTTTACCACATTACACGATGAAATTGCCAGTGACAGCCTGAGTATAGCTGAGCAGCTATCTGCCACCCACCAGATCAAACTCCACACCCTAAGAATGGGGGAGAGGGGGGTCGGGTGACCCAGGTCCGGGCCCCCCTACCCTAGGCCGGGCCAAGAGGCCGCTGGCACATGCGGAGGCCTGCCAGCTGCCTGCCCGTGCCGGCTAAAAATCCTGCTCCAGGAAGGGAGAGAGACCCTCCCAAGCCCGAAGGACAGGGATTTAAGCCCCACCCTAGGCCAGACTCCGGACCCGGCCTGGGAGTGGGGAAAACCCAGGGTGCACCATCAGCTTCTTCCAGGAACCCACCTGGAGATCCGGAGGCATGGGGGAGAGGGGGGTCGGGTATATATATATATATATATATATATATATATATATATATATATATATATACATACACCAATATAGAACACATGTATAGACACATATATACACAGGATCCACACACTTGTTTTCTCCTGCATACATTTAATGCTAACTACAGAGATCTGATGATGGCTGCAACCAGTGGTTAAGTGTCACCAAGTTCTCCCCAGAGCAGAGCACTTTGAACAACAGCAACCGTACAATAGCTCACTTGTGTTAGGGGTGACCTGTCTCTCTCACAAGCATTAGTTCCCACCCAATACTGTTATCTTCCTGTAGTTGAGAAAGATGGGGATCCCAGCAGGGAAGAAACTTAAGCAGGATCAGAGTACTAGGATGTGATGAACAGAGTTAAGAGTTAGTTTGAACATAGCTTGATTATGAAGTTTCAAAATACCTTTATCCTATTCCCTGAGCAGAGACCTTAGAAATATTTAGGAAAGCTGAAGCCAAGGACATGACAGAAACAGGGATGCTCTACAGAGAAATCATCACATAAGAGGCATAGCACTGAGCATCCCCAGGAAAAATTGCTTATTCTGAATAAACGCATTCCTTCTGCTTCCCTAAAACCTGAAATGTCACACTCCCCACTTCCCTTCACCCAAACCCAGTATGGGTGGAGTCCTGCTTTCATGAACACCCCAGGAGGGAGAGATATTATGGCTTTAGAGCCCTGAAGCCCCCAGGGTCCAGGGAGCACTGCCATGTGTCTAGGTCTGACTGTATGAGAAGGAGAAAAGATCAGCGTTGTTTTCTCATTCAATTCTCTTCTCTCTTAAGGTCAAATAAAGATAGTCTTTCCTAAACTTGAAAAAGAAGAAGAGAGAAAAGAAAGAGAAAGCTAAATGTCATGCAACGTAGGCATTTTTAAGCCACAGATTCTTCTGCATTATTCCCCGGGGACCTCTTCCAGAGAGGTGATGTGCAGCTCATTCTTGTCACTATTTTTTCACACAGTTCTTGTGGTTATTGTTATGGTTCACTCAGCACTCAAATGGTAACATTTAAACTGATCAAGCATAAAGATAGACATCATCTCTGTCCCACGCATCTCCCCACAGAAATCAGACAGCTGCTGGGATGAAGGCGCTACAGTGGGGGCCAGCAGCCAGCAGTGGGAAGCCTGCCCTGACCTCCTTTGGGTATTGTCTGAAGGAGCCAAGGTGCAGACGGCACTGGCTCTTTATCTCTGAAGGAGCCTCTTAGAAGATCAACGAGACCGGCCACAGGATGTCACTGTTACTCCACACACACAATAGCAAGCCAGTCTTTTCGTCCCAGGCTGGATCTGGAGGGACCCATGCTCCCCTTAGTGTCACCTCTCACGTAATTGTCACCTCTCCAGGTGACAATCTCCCAGTCAACAGCAAGGTCCTGCTATAAGGCACCAGCCAGCCCCATTGTCTCAGGATTCACATTGTTCTGCATCAAAGGGGAGAGGAAGAGAAAGAACAGTAGAAGGAAACTGCTGGGCAGCTTGGGCTCAGATCCCCATCACCGCTTCCCTACACCCTGCCCTTTGAACATGGGGTGACCTTGCTTCAAAACCAAGGTCCTTTCATATGTTTCATGATGTTTCACAAGGGCATACTCATTATTGGCTTGTCTTTATTTTCTTGGGTTTCTGCAAAGGACATGGGCTATTGAAGCATTTTTACAACCATTTTAATGCTTCAGAGGAAGGCTGCTTAGCATTCTTACAAAATGAGACTAAAACTTGCTGTCCCTTCTAAAACCCTGCCCCTCAGAGGTCTCTTGGATTTTCCACCCCCAGCACAGCCAAGCTAAAGTGCAGAGAAGAATGTGTGCTCTACCGTTGGCAAGCTAAGGCCACTTCACTGTTGGCAGGACAGAACTCTTATCAGGGAGCTTGCCTGTTAGAGCTGGAGGATCGATTTCTATTCATGGCTGCCAATTCTTCCTCCTTCACTGTTATAAATCCTCGAAGTTGCTATTCATTCATGTCTCATCCATGTTCATTTCCCACTGCCATGTTCTAGCATTATCCTTAGCACACAGACCTCACTACAGGAGTTGGCAGGATAAGGTCAAATAAGCTCTCAGACTGCACAGCCAGGGGCGAGGTCCATTATGGGTAGTTAGGATATATTTAATAATGGAACATAAAAATTAATTACAGAGGAAATAAAAGTGCTTTGAGACTCACAAAGAAGAGTAGTATTTTGTCTTCCAAAGGTAACTATTTAATAACTGAGATCAAAAGTTCTTTTCATATCATTGCTGGTCAAGTCTAGGGAAGTGGAACCTCTTTGCCACATGTCACCCTTTATCAGTGCTATTATGGTAACAGTAAAAAATTAAAATATGAAGAGTATAAAATTTCTTATACAGTGTTTACTTGAAAGGAGAGACCAAGACATCAAGCAATGTTGGTGCCAATGTCTGAGCTACAGGTGCCTTATTTATCAAGGAAAGAGTTTAGAGTCAGTGTCAAAATCAAATCTACCTAGCCATAAAAGTTCATTTTTCATTTATGTGATAATATTTTGAGCTTGTCAAAGTTCACTGACAATAAACAAGTGAACAAGGAAGATAACCACTAGCCAATCTCAAGAATTTAACTAGGGAAATAAGTAAATAGGCTGCAGTAATAAAATGTCACAAGATCTGTATACTATAAAGAAATAAAAAGTTGGCCTTTATTTCTGGTTCTTAGATGGCAATCCAAAAATTCTTGGGATTTCCTAGTGATTGGAATGATTTTTGTTATTTCTAATGGTCCTGTGGACCAAGCCTGATAGGTAGTGCTGATAGATCACTCAGGATAATGTCTGCCTATAACCAACCACAGGATTTAAAATCTAACCTCTTAAGAGATTGAGTTCAATCAGATGCTAATACTCAATCATGTCTGTAATGAAACTTTAATAAAAACTCTAACTCTGACACTTGTGAGTGAATTTTCCTGGTTGGTCACAATTTGCACCTAGTTTCAGAGTTGTACCCAAAATACATCATTTCCCAACTGACATTAGTGGCTTTATGTTTGGAATCTACACATCCACCTCCATGCCAGTCTTATTCCTATATATCTCTTCTTGTAGAGGGTTGAGTATAGCACTTTTTGTGACACCTTTTAACAATTATCAAGTGTGAGGGAATCTATGGGAACCTGTAAATATGTTCTCAGCTTGCCTGAAGGGATAATATCTCTGAACATGCAGTCGCTATCAGAATCTTCAGTGGCCTTGGCAATCTGGAGGACTGTACAAAACTACTCAAGCTTCTCCTAATTCTGAGTGAGCTAGAATAAAGAAAAATTGGGACCATTGGCATATAAAATGGGCTCACTCTACTCAGACTAAACTGGGGAGTTGGAAAAAGATGCTAGACAATATTTTCTAAACAAACAAACAAACAAACCTATGTTCTTAAAAGGATGGAGAAACAGTTGAATCAATTCTGTAGAGGGTTACATAGTTCCAACTCAGAGAAGCTCTTCTCCTTTTGATTAGGAAGTTTCTCTAACCTTAAAGAGTATAGAGGCTTTCCGAGAGTACAATATAGACAATGACCTCAAAATGATGTTTAGATGCTGTTGGTTAGATGCATAGATTAGGACTCATCAAAGCACACTTGCACTTTTCTTTTATGGAAGAAAAATTTGATTACTCTTTATAAAAATAAATTAATATTTATTAATTTATTTATTATATATAATTAATATAATTTATTTATATATTATTTATTTATATATTATTTATATATAATATATAAATTAATATAATTTATTAATTTTAGTGCAATAAAATTTCATGAGATGTATTTAGGATAAATAGTAGTAAACTCTTTTTTTTCTTTATTTAAACATCTTGATTACACATATGATTGTGATTAGGTTTCAGTCATGTAAAGAACACCCCCTTCACCAGTGCAACATTCCCATCACCAATGTCCCAAATCTCCCTCCATTCCACCCCACCCCCACCTGTACTCTAGACAGGCTTTCCAGTTCCCTCATTCATTCACATGATTATGGTAGTTCTCTGTGTAGTTATTTCTATAACTGCACTCACCACTCTTTGTGGTGAGCTTCATGAAGTGAGCTGGAAGTTCCAGACCTCCTCTCATTGTCTCTGAGGATTGTTGCAAAAATGACTTTTAGTTTTTTTTAAACCCAATAGATGAGTGAGACTATTCTGTGTGTCTCTCTCTCCCTCTGACTTATTTCACTCAGCATAATAGATTCCACGTACATCCATGTATAGGAAAATTTCATGACTTCATCTCTCCTGACAGCTGCATAATATTCCATTGTGTATATGTACCACAGTTTCTTTAGACATTTGTCTGTTGAAGGGCATCTTGGTTGTTTCCAGAGCCTGGCTATTGTGAATAGGGCTGCAATAAATATAGGCGTGAGGAAGGGGGTTTTGTATTTATTTCTTGTGTTCTTAGGGTATATCCCTAGGAGTGGAATAGCTTGGTCGAATGGGAGCTCAATTTCCAGATTTTGGAGGAATCTCCATATCGCTTTCCATAGAGGTTGGACTAGATGGCATTCCCACCAGCAATGGATAAGAGTTCCTTTCTCTCCACATCCCCGCCAGCACTGATTGTTCTCATTCTTTGTGATGTATGCCAATCTCTGTGCTGTGAGATAGTATCTCATCATTGTTTTGATTTGCATCTCCCTGATGATCAGTGATGAGGACCATTTTTTCATGTGCCTTTTGGCCATTTGTATTTTTATTTTTTCTCCCCATTTTTTGATGGGATTAGATGTTTTTTTCTTGTAAAGTTCTGTCAGTGCCCTGTATATTTTGGATATTAGCCCCTTGTCTGATGGGTGTTGGGTGAATAGTTTCTCCCACTCAGTGGGTGGCTCTTGTATCCTGGGCACTATTTCTTTTGAGGTGCAGAAGCTTCTCAGCTTAATGGATTCCCATCTGTTGATCTCTGTTTCCACTTGTTTGGGAAGTGCAGTTTCCTCCTTGAAGATGTCTTTAGTCTCAATGTCATGGAGTGTTTTACCGACGTGTTGTTCTATATATCTTATGGTATCAAGTCTGATATCAAGGTCTTTAATCCATTTGGATTTTACCTTCATAGTAAACTCTTATTTTTTTTTGTTTTTTTTTTGGGGGGGACCACACCCAGTGACGCTCAGGGGTTACTCCCGGCTATGCGCTCAGAAGTCACTCCTGGCTTGGGAGACCATATGGGATGCCAGGGGATCAAACCGAGGTCCATCCAAGGCTAGCACAGGCAAAGCAGGCACCTTACCTTTAGCGCCACCGCCCGGCCCCCCATAGTAAACTCTTAATAGTGAAGGCTGAATTATTTTTTTAATATACTTATTTTATGAGTAAATGCAAACAATTTCCCCTTTATCCCTGCCTTTCAAGGCATATTCTCCTACAGAAACTAATAAAAGGGAGATCTAAGATGAAATGACTACATACTTCTAAATTGCTTACCCTAGTTGTCATGCTTTAGCATTTGCTTTACACTTAGTAATGAAATGATCAATTTCTATGTAAATTTTTCACCTTGGTCTTATTTTGTATAAGATTTGTACCCCTGGCCTCCAGCACAATGAATTACATGTCAGTTATTCAATAAATATCTGTTTAATCAATTGGGGTTAAAATAACTAAGCAGAAAAGCTAATCTCTAATAGTATAATTTCTTGAATCAGAGTATTGACCTGTTTTAAATTAATCCCTACCACTACAGTGCTTTGTGCTCTGATTTTTAAATATTTGGCGTCCATGCCTAATACCCAGATGAAAGAAGATTCTTATGCCATCTAGTCATCAACTCATTCATTCGTTCATTCATTCATTCTATAGCCACTTATTGAGCCTTCTTTTAATCACTGGACTCAGAGAAGAGCAAAATCAATGAAATGCATATTTTAATGGAATGGATATTCTTGAGGAAGACACAATAGAAATAAGTAGCACATACAGTATATTAAGTAGCAATAAGTGCTGAGACAGAAGTAAGGATGCATTGTAATGAGGGAACAATTTTAGAAGAATCAAGTGAGCTCTCACAGTCGAACAAAGACTTACCTCCTGTGTGAGGCAAGCCCTTGCCCCCTCATGAGAAGAATAATCCCACTGGGCAGTCAGCAAATACACAGATAGTGAGCCCTGGCTTAGCATGCTTCCCATGTCAATGAAAGGCAAATTGGTGCATGTGGCAGAAACAGAATGAGAAATGTGAGCAGAGAGGAAAAGGGAACAGCTGAGAGGAGAGTGTCTGAATGACCTTATCAGCCACTAGAAGGTTTAGCAAAGTGTCATGGACAGAAGAGCATATTTTTAGCAAGATCACATGAACCCTTAGGCTGAGATTAAATGGAGGAGACAAGTGGAAAACAGGAAGTCCTTCCTGAAACTCTTAGAGTAGTTCAAGCAACTGGAAAGAGGCCACTTACTGAAATGAGGAAAGTTAACAAAAAGCCTTAGATAAGAGAAGATCTAGGAGACTTTTGAGAAGCTCTGGAGCTCTAAATTATGAAATCTGATGAGGATCCAAGGGAGTTCTAATGAAGAGCAATGATAGATAATACAGAGATATATGGAAATCAGATGTAGATTTCTAGTCAACGTCTTTATTTCCACATCTGCAACTAGGAGGAGATGTCCAGGTTAGAGATATAAATTTTGGAATTTTCAGCACGGGATAGGGATAAGCTCACCAAGGACAAGAGCAGGAACAAAGGAGACATATATTAAGTTTCTAGAATTGACATCAACACTCAAAGGGCGTTTTATTCCTCACTTTCAACTCCTGCATTTTCTTTGCTGTAAATCCAGAGCAAAGCCCTCGGATGTATTTCCTGGCTGAGAGAAGTGAACTTGAGGTAAAAGTGTGAGAGTCATTTGTCACAGAGGTGATGTGTCTCCGTGGTGAGAAGGGAATCAGTGTAGCAGGTCATGGGGAAAGTAATAATTATTTGGAGGGAAATGTCAACCTAAAGGAATGCTCAAATGCTCGAAAAAACAAGTGTGGGTCTGAGTGTGGAACATGTAGCAGTGATAACCCAGGCTCAGGTTAAATTGCTTCTCCTTTCTGCTGCCATCTCTTACTCTTGACTTATAGAACGGAAGAGATTCATGTACTATCTCCCATAATTTCCCTAGGTCACTTTAAATCTCATTATGTCTCCACAGACCATTTAAATTTTTCTCAATAAAGTTCAATTAGTTTGTGCCTAACTAAATATGATTCAAGACATATAATTCTGGAACAAAGTTACCAGCTGAAAATAATAAGAAGAATTTGTTACACTAGGACTACCCATATGGGGCTCAAACTCAGAAATCTAAAATGCCAGCCAGCCCCCACATTAGGGTATAAAAGAACAAATAAAGAGGCCAGAGACAAAGACCTAATTATGGCAGGGCTAGTGGGTCTGAGGCAAATGTTTCTATCAACACTGCAATGTTCTCACAATTTTGAAAGCCATGCTAAACGTTCTCAAAAAGGAAGAATTAAACAAGCTGAAGCTCCTGTGGAGTGATTGTGAGGCTTCCTCTCTGCATGTAGCTGAGCTATGCCTCTCCCCAGCAATTCTGGATTCAGCTATGGATCCCTTGCAATCACAGAAGTCAAGAAGATGTACTAAAATTGGGAGGAAATGCTTGCTCCAAACATCTAAGCTAGAAGACTCTAGAGCTAGAAACAGAGCCCCTATCTTCTCATTACCTGTCTACGTCATTCACAACACTAGAAACAAATGCTTCTCAACTTAAATAACAAATAAATCCATTTGGGTTTGAATCATCTGAAATCCAGAAGTTCAAGTGACCCCTTCCCTCTACCGTAAATTTTGCAATGAAATACTTTCAAGGTGCCCTAATGAAGATCATACCAAAGTTCTGAATTATAAGAAGTAGGTAATGAAAACATCACCTATGTGATCTAATGTATTGAGAGTGACTTTTATCTGTGGCCAGGTGGGTCTTTCTAGTCCTCGAACCTCAAGGTCACACAGTCTGGCCCACTCCATCACAGGCAGCCCAGAGATGGCGTCTGCCCAATGAAATGTACAGATCCCCTACTGACCTAATTTTATGCTCTCCACAGGCAGTGTAGCTCCCAGGACGTGTTGGGGATAGTGAATCTCATCAGTGACACGTCTCCCTCTAAATCCATCTGATGAAATCTTCTCTTCTTCTGGGAGGAACAAGAGGCAGAGTAGCCACCAGTGTTATTGCTGGCAGAGAAGCTCCCTCCACATGGTAGAAACAGTCAGTGCCTGGAAGCAGCATGGGTGAGAGCAGATTCCCCCTCCTCCCCTAATTGTGCTTCACTTGGAGTTTCACTCCCCAACTCCACCAGCCACACATAGTCACATCTCAAATGACAGATGACATGCAAAGCACCTGGCACGATGCCTGGAACATGGTAGGTGCTCCAAATGGATAGCTGTTAAGATGGAAGGAGAAGAGAGGGGAGGGAAAAAGAAGAGAGTAGAAGGCCAGGAGCTGAGAGAAGTGCAAAGCAAAAAGGGGGCTGGTTAATGCAGAACACCCCAGAATTTGCCTGGGAGTTTGCAGGAGTGTGTGTGTGTGTGTGTGTGTGTGTGTGTGTGCGCGCGCGTGTGTGTGTGTGTGTGTGTGTGTGACGTGTGCAAAGCAGGCGGTGAGACTGAGCCCCACATGGGACTGTGGAGATGGGATGCTACAGGGAACAATGTGTCTATAATGTGCTGAAGCCCAAGTCGCTGTAACTTAGTGCTGTGCTGAATGAAGTGGAAGAAACACTATTAAGTCCGTGACTCCATGAGGTAATAATATTCCCAGCGAGCCCACGCCTACAGAAATACACCCAGCAAGCAGGCTTTCCAGGAGCCCCCTCTAAGTTATAACAAGCTGCCTGTCTCCTGCTGCCAGGATGCAGAGAAAAAATGAAAACCAGTTACCAACTACATTATAAACTTAGTGACCTGCTCCACCTCCCTTGGTTTAGTGACGAGCTTGGCTGCCTTTTGGGCACGAAGAAAGAAACATAAGGCAAGGATTAAGTTTCCTGGCTTTTGAAGACCTCAAGAATCAAAAATGCTTTCAGCTGGCATTTTTCCTCTGTTATTCTGTCAGCTTTGATGGATTTATTTTCTTTGCCCTACTTCATAGAGTTACTGGGGCCAATTATTGCAGTGATTGCCAGGTGATTTTTAAATGACCGCTAGGTGGCACTATCTCCCTGGCTTTTTCAGTCCCCTCTTTTTCAGTTCAGATGTGGAAAGCCTGGTTTCATTAAAGTCCTTGGAGCTTTCAAACTTGCAATAAGAGTGAGGAATTCAATGGTCAGAAAGGCACTAACTTACTTTCTCCAATCTGCGGGTCTCTTAGCCCCAAGAGAGCGGTAGAATCCTTTATACACTTCACACTCTCACAATTTTATTTCTCTCCCTTGCAAGTGAGGTAATTAGAAAGTAGCACCGCCTTCAGATATTCATAGTCACTGATCGGCATTTTGTTCATTTTGAATTCATGCATTTTGAATCATTTTACAATCCTTTTTCTCACTACAAATACTAATGAATTTCCTTTTTTTGTTTCTAATAAATTCTATAATCGTATTCTGCCCTTGAGGACATTTCTAATAATGTTAAAACACCAGGATCTCTCCAATGGATTGGAGTTTTAAAATCCTGGCCAGGAGACGGGAAGGTTTACAGTCCTGAAATAGGCTGCATCGTTTTCCCCTGGGAACCTTGTAGCAAGCAGCAATTTGGGGTAAAAAGGAGGGGTTGGAGTGGTCTGCCAGCAAGACAAGGCAATGCTTTGATAAAGTTAAGGCTCTTTGCTCAAATCAGAGTGAAAAGCACAGTCAGGCCCTGTGTCTCTGGTCCTGATGCAATGCTATCTTGGCATTCCATTGTCTCTTTACATGCAAATAGCTACACAGGCCTGGATAAATAGCTGGATGCTACAGAATACTTGAAAATTGCTGCTGGCATATCTGTAATTCTAAATTGAAATCCATTGGCATCTAAGCAACATGTATAGATTTAAAAGCAAGCAATAGTCTAACTTCTGGCAAGACATCAAGTATCAAGAATATCACTTTTTGAATTGAATTTATGAGGATTCTACTTGGGGACCAAAAATTGCCACATTCCAAACACCTGTCATCAACAAGAGTTAACCAAAATAAGTTTAATACTTAACATAATTTTAATATTGTTATGGTTCACTATAGCAACCTAAGTTTAATAACACTACAGCCTGGCTATGAATAGAGAAAGGTATCTGATCTTATATTTACAATCGTTTTTATTTTAATTCTTTATAGAGTTTATAAATTTGACTCATTAACCTGGATATGGTACTAGGCTATTTTAATTGGTTTGTTTTATGGATACTCTGTATTGTTGGGTATTAAAGGATGACTTGTTTCACTCAGCTCTCTCCTGTTTTCACCATGCTCTATAAGACACTGGCAAACCCCAGTCTTCTCTGTAATAGTAAGTTATTTGATTGTATAAATGTGGATATTTTTCTTTATGAGTAGAATTGCTCAGTCCCAAGTAGGGATAAAATGTCTAATATTGTGTCTAATATTTTAAACATCTAATTAAAAATCTGTTTTACCCCTTTTATTAGTGAAACATGAATATCTTAATAATAGTAGATACCAACTTTAAATCTATTAAAATCAAAGCTCAAGGTTCACTGTGAAAGGAAAATATATGGGAGTTATCTAATTTTTCAAAAAAAATTAAATTAAGTTAATTAATTTATTTGACAATTTATTCACAGGACATTTATGAAACAGTTGTCTTATTATATATGAAACATTTATTATACAGTGCATATTATATATCAGAACCTCAGGTATTACTAGGATATAAAGGTGAACCTATAGGTTTTAGATAATCTTAGTGTATAGATAGTCTTTGGATAAATGAATGAATACATCATTGATATAATTTCAAATCCATTTAACTTCCCTCCCTGATAAAGCCTCTGGGTATAAAATTCTTTTCTACTCTAGGCTCAAATATTTTCTACCTAACATAAATTCTTTTGAGAAACTTTTCTGTGACTTCACCTCCATAGATTACCAGCATGATCCCCTAGAGACAGTCTGATCTTCAAGGCCACAGGACCAAAAGTCATTAAACCTAATGTCTCCATGTTTAGGGGGAGCACAAGGTTGGTTGTGAGATTCTTGGATTAGAAAATCTTGAGGCTATGTAGACCCTCTGATAGTTCATCTGTGACAAGGGATTCAGTGAGAGCACTGCTTAGGGCAGTTAGGAGATGTTTGTGGGCTAGTTCAATTGTCAATGTAAAATCTCTGATGGATGATTTCAGAGTATTAGAATCTTTTAGAAAGAATAAAAACTCCATATAGAAGTATGTGAATCAAGATTTCTATCGTCTAAGCTTAAATTTTAAAATCCCTAGATGGAAACATTCAACAATTTAAGACAACTCAATTCTGTGGATACATTTTCTGAACAGCATAAAACCTTCAGAAGAGCTCCTGCACAAGGTTGAACCAGGAGCAAAAAAATCATAAAGAAATGTTGTTCATACTCTGAATCAGACTCAAGAAAATATAAAACAGGGTGGCTTCTCCCAGAAAAAGATTATCAGACCATTCAAACTACAAACGTGTGAGACTAATTTGTTTGAGATTTTCTCAAACCTAGAAAATTCAAATTGCTGTGTGACCGGTGTGAGAAGGAGCTTGGTAGGGAAAGAGGAGGAAAATTGCAAAAATCTTTGACAGAGGAAACATTAGGGAAATATATTTTACAGCTCCTCTGGGACTATTGATCTATGTTTTGAACTGCATTATTTCTCTTTACTTTTGGATGATTTCTCTGAATATATTATGTCTCTGTATGTTTGTGCCTTACTCTGCTTATTGTTCTTTATCTATGTTTTGTTCTTCATGATACTGTACTTTGCTCAGCATGTATGTACAACCTTTTCTCTATACGTGTCTTCGCTCACATAAAAAAAAAGGATAAAAAGTTAGTCATGATTGAGTTCCAGTCATACAATGTACAATCCCCTTCAGCAGTACACCAACAATGTCCTCAGTTTCCCTCCCGCCCTCCTCCCTGCCTGCCTATAGGGCAGACAGTTTTCTCCCCCAAATTTCTTCTCCCCTAACCCCTTTTAAACATTGTGGTTTACAATATTGTTACTGAAGGGGCATCATGCCTATTATTTTATCTCACTCAATTCTAGTCCAGAGTGATCATTTCCAACTATCATTTCATAGTGGGCCCTTCTATACCCTAATGGCACTTTCCTGATATTTGTGGAAAGCTTCTTACCATGAACTGGTCTTCCTGGTCATTTTTTATTAGGCTTCTTAAAGATTGTGACAAAATAAAGCAATTTCTATTACCTCAGCAAAATTTAATGGGATGGCTCATCAGAAAGTTTCAAAACAAATCTTTAAAGATAAATTTAGTTCGGTGCTCTCTGATATATGTTTTATAAAAGAAAAACATTGGCATTTTAGATCATTTTTTCACTCAATAAACATTTTGGATACTTCCAGAATATCCTTAGTATCTTGACATACAGAGTTTATTGTTCTCTGAAGACTCTTCAGCATAGAGACTAAGTAGCTTTCAATAAACCTTTGTAAAACATTTATTGAATGCTACTCTCTAACAAATCTGTTTATAAATCAGGACTGATCTCCTAGTAATGACAATGAAAGATCAAGTGATTCCTCTATACAGGAAGCAAGACAAAATGGGACAAAACTTTAAAGATTGTTCCACCAAGCAGAAAGCCATAAAAAGCAAGAAATAAACTGAGAAGCATTTAATCTCAAGGGTACTTGACACATTCCCAAACCAGATTAAATTACCACCACCCTATATTGTCCCTTGAGCCCCACCAAGAATTATCTCCACTGAGTGCAGCGGCCTGGAGTAAGGCCTTAGTACCAAGGTGTGTGGACCCCCCCCACCCGCCCAAGGAAACATTTAACTTCAAAGTAATGAATTTGCTCTGCATAAAATTGGTGGGAGTTTATGGCCTCTTACCTAGGGCGATTCTTTTTTTTTAATTTAATTTTTATTTTGATCATAGTGGCTTACTATTTGTTGACAATAATATTTTAGGTACATATTTACATAAAATCAGGGGGGGTTTCCATCACCAATTTGTCCTCCCTACAACTTCATTTTTGTCCTACCTCCCATATGCTCTTCCCTCACCCCTAGGGCTGCCAGAATATGTTGTTCACTCTGTATCTAGCCTAATACTTAGTAGTCTTGCACCTGTTTGGTCCTGGTGCCTCCCTTATTTCCCCCTCTAACTGGGGGGCAGGACTAGCTAGTTCAAGTTACATGGTTTTGTTTGAAGAAGGGAATAGTAGTAAACTAGGGTAAAGGTCTAATACGCAGAAAATAAGCGGAATTCTTCTAGAGGGTCTCATCCTCAGTTAGAGAGACGAAGGAGCAAAAGGTGAAACACTTCACCAGTTCAAAAAGAAGTGTCAAGTTCCCCCGCGGCTGCCAGGCCGAGCCCCTTCCCTGCGAACCCGGGAGGCGCGGAAACGGCCTTGTAAGGCCCGTTCCCCCGCGGCTGCCAGGCCGAGCCCCTTCCCTGCGAACCCGGGAGGCGCGGAAACGGCCTTGTAAGGCCCGTTCCCCCGCGGCTGCCAGGCCGAGCCCCTTCCCTGCGAACCCGGGAGGCGCGGAAACGGCCTTGTAAGGCCCGTTCCCCCGGCTGCCAGGCCGAATCCCTTCCCTGCGAACCCAGGAGGCGCGGAATCGGCCAGGTAAGGCCCGTTCCCCCGCGGCTGCCAGGCCGAGCCCCTTCCCCTGCGAACCCGGGAGGCGCGGAATCGGCCAGGTAAGGCCCGGTCCCCCGCGGCTGCCAGGCCGAGCCCCTTCCCTGCGAACCCGGGAGGCGCGGAAACGGCCTTGTAAGGCCCGTTCCCCCGCGACTGCCAGGCCGAATCCCTTCCCTGCGAACCCGGGAGGCACGGAAACGGCCTTGTAAGGCCCGTTCCCCCGCTGCTGCCAGGCCGAGCCCCTTCCCCAGGAACCAACAAGCGCTGAGGAGAGTGGCTTGAGGGAAGCCCTTCCTCTGGGTAGGCACCTGGAAGGGCAACTTGAACAACCCGAATAGACAAGGGAGATAGGGCCAGTCGTCTGGCCCCTCAGGTGACCTAGAACAGTCCATCCCCTAGGGCCCTGGAGTGGACCAGGGGCTCCCCAAGGACGAGAGCTCTGGGTTGGGGGGAAGGAACTCCTTCAACGGAGGCTTGGAGGGGACGGAGCTCCATTGACTCTCGGAGAGAGGAGGGGGGATAGAGAACTAGGCTCAACAGCGCCAGCAAACATTGTGGCCAGGAGCGGAACTGCACCGCTGACAGAACTAAGGAGCAGAAAAGGGACAGGACCCACAGGGAAGGCTGACCCCTAGGCAGCAAAGGGGAGGAGAAAGAGCTAGGTTCAACAAGCTCACCCAACAGGCCCCTCTAGAACCACCTTCAGGAAGGGGAACAAGCAGGCCGAAAAAAGAAGCCACAGCACTCCAAAGCACACCATTAAATACAAAGAACCATGCGCAAATCAAGAAGATCCCTAATAACTGGAGACACCATGACAAATCCTAGCAAGTTCCCAAGTCCACCAAATCGCACAGATCCAGGGGAAGAAGACTTAAAAACGGTAATGAGGAAGGAAATGCAGGAATTACTAACAGTAATGAAAGAAACCCTAGCTACCGAATATAAGAACACCATGGAAGAACGAATCAGCCAAATTAAAGAAGAAATGTCAAAGAACATGAGAGAGACCATACAAAAAGAAGTGAAGGACTTAAGAGACAAAGTAACAAGCCTTACGAGCAGAAACACAGAGTTGGAGAAGCACATCGAAGAACTCGAAGGAAAACTACAATCAAAAAAAGATCAAGAAACCAACAAAGAAATAAAAGGCAAAGCACTGGAAGGAAAAATCCAATATCTAATGAACAAGGACAAAAGAAACAATCTAAGAATTGTGGGTATACCAGAAGGGGAGGAAATAGGGAAAGGGGAAGAACAGGTAGTCAGGGAGATAATAACAGAGAACTTCCCCACCCTCTGGAAAGACACTTCAGGACAAATCCAGGAAGTCAAGAGGGTCCCTAATAAAATAGACCCTAATAAGCCAACACCAAGACACATAATAATCCAAATGGCAAAAAACAAAGAGAAAGAGGAACTCCTGAAAGCAATAAGGGAGAAAAAAAACCTCAAGTACAAAGGAAAGGACATAAGAATCAAACCGGATCTCCCATTTGAAATAATTCAAGCAAGACGACAGTGGAATGACATATTCACACGACTGAATGAAAGAAATTTCCAACCCAGGGTCCAATACCCAGCAAAACTATCATTCATATGGGAGGGCAGAATAAAAACATTCTCAAACATGAACGAACTTGAACTATTTGTGCAAACCAAGCCGATCCTAAACGACTTACTCAGAGATGAATTACACAATCCAAACCCCCGATTGTAACAACAACCACTCCACACAATACAACGGCACAACAGTCCTCTCTATCAATAATTTCCCTAAATGTGAATGGACTGAACTCTCCAATTAAAAGACACATAGTAGAGAACTGGGTTAGGAAAAATAAACCGGACTTCTGCTGTCTGCAAGAAACAGACCTACAGTTACAGGATAAGCACAGGCTTAGAATAAAAGGATGGAAAGTAATTATTCAGGCCAATGGAAAACAAAAAAGAGCAGGGACAGCCATTCTTATATCAGACCAAATTGTATTCAACCTCAAGAAAGTGATCAGAGACAAAGAGGGTCACTACTTACTGATCAGGGGAACATTAGATCAAGAAACACTAACCCTGGTCAATATCTATGCACCTAATGTAGAGTCAGCAAAATATGTGAGGCAACTACTGGCAAACCTGGAGAAACACATGAAGGGAAATGTGATAATAGTAGGGGACCTCAATACTCCACTATCACCATTGGACAGATCCACCAAACAGAAAAATAGCAAAGAAATAAGAGCTCTAAATGAAAAATTAGAAGATTTAGGGCTAATAGATTTATATAGAGCCCTCCATCCCCAGAAAGCAGAATACACATTCTTCTCAAACCCACATGGAACCTTCTCCAGAATAGATCATGTCTTAGGATACAAAGCCAACCTATATAAGACCACAAAGGTAAGGATCATAAGAAGTACCCTTTCAGATCACTATGCAACAGAGGTTAAAATTGATGTCAAGAAGAAGCAATGGAGAAAAACTAATACCTGGAGATTAAACAACATGCTGCTCAACAACAGCTGGATCAAAGAACAACTCAAGGAAGAAATAAAAAGATTCCTTGAGACAAATGACAATGAAGAGACAACATGTCAAAACTTATGGGACACAGCAAAAGCAGTAATTAGGGGGAAACTCATAGCAATACAGGCCTATGTCAAGAAACAGGAAAACAACAAAACCAACAGTTTAAAAGATCACCTCAAAGAACTGGAACAACAGCAACAGAGGAATCCAACCACAACCAGAAGGCAAGAAATAATAAAAACCAGAGCAGAAATAAACAACATCGAAACCAAGAAAACAATACAAAAAATCAACGAGACCAGGAGTTGGTTTTTCGAAAAAATAAACAAGATAGACAAACCATTGGCAAAACTCACCAAAAAAAGAGGGAAAACACCCAAATCAGTAGGATCACAAATGAAAGGGGAGAGATTACAACAGAACCCCAAGAAATACAACACATTATGAGATCATATTATGAACAACTATACTCAACTAGGTTAGAGAACCCAGTAGAAATCGACAGATTCTTGGACAAACACCCTATTCCAAGACTGGAAAAGGAGGATCTAGAAAGACTAAACAGACCAATCACCTCAGAGGAAATTGAAGATGTAATTAAAAAACTCCCTAAGAACAAAAGCCCAGGCCCAGATGGATTTACAGGTGAATTCTATCAAACATTTCAAGAAGACTTACTACCACTTTTCCATAGGCTTTTCCAAACCATAGAAAAAACAGGAATCCTCCCCAACTCCTTTTATGAGGCTAATATCACACTCATTCCCAAAGAAGGCAAAGACACCACCAAAAAAGAAAACTACAGACCAATCTCACTAATGAACATAGATGCAAAGATACTTAACAAAATCTTAGCAAACCGAATCCAACACTTCATCAAAAAGATCATACATCACGACCAAGTGGGATTCATACCAGGAATGCAAGGTTGGTTCAACATACGCAAATCAATCAATCTGATACATCACATCAACAACATGAAAGACAAAAACCACATGATCATATCAATCGATGCAGAGAAGGCGTTTGACAAAATCCAACATCCTTTCATGTTAAAGACACTCAGCAAAATAGGGTTAGAAGGAACTTTCCTCAAGATAGTTACAGCTATATATGAAAAGCCTACAGCCAACATTATACTTAATGGCGAGAAACTAGAAGCATTCCCACTAAGGTCAGGAACTAGACAAGGCTGTCCACTCTCTCCACTCTTATTCAATATAACCTTAGAAGTCCTAGCAATAGCAATCCGACAAGAGAAGGGAATCAAAGGAATTCAAATAGGGAAAGAGGAACACAAGCTATCTCTATTTGCCGACGATATGATGATATACATCGAAAACCCTAAAGAGCCCACAGTAAAACTCCTAGAAACAATCAGCCAATACAGCAAAGTGGCTGGATACAAAGTCAATACACAAAAGACAGTTGCGTTTCTATATACAAACAATGAAGCTGAGGAGAGAGAGATTAAAAATGCAATCCCATTTAAGATAGTATCAAAAAATATCAAGTATCTAGGAATCAACCTTACAAGAGAAGTGAAAGACCTATACCAGGGAAACTTCAAAACGCTTCAGAAAGAAATTGAAGACGATCTAAAGAAATGGAAGAACATCCCATGCTCATGGATAGGTAGAATTAACATAGTCAAAATGACTATCCTACCCAAACTTCTATATAGATTTAATGCAATCCCTATCCAAATCCAGACACAATTCTTTAAAGAAATAGAACAATCAATCACAAAATTCATCTGGAACCACAAAAGAGCCAGGATAGCCAAACACATACTCAAAAACAAGAAGCTGGGTGGAATCTCCTTACCTAACTTGAAACTATACTATAAAGCCATAGTAATCAAAACAGCATGGTACTGGAACAGAGACAGGACCTCAGACCAGTGGGTTCGAACAGATTTCCCAGACATAAACCCCCAGATATACAGCCAACTAATATTTGATAAAAGAGGCAAGAATCTGAAATGGAACAAAGAAAGCCTATTCAACAAATGGTGTTGGCACAACTGGAAAACCACATGTACGAAAGTGAAAATCAACCCATACCTCACTCCTTATACAAAAGTCAACTCAAAATGGATCAAAGACCTTGAAATCAGACCCGAATCTATAAAATTTATTGAGAATAAAATAGGGAGAACACTTGAAGACCTATATATCAAAAAGGTCTTCGAGAATGGAACACCAATGGCAAGAACCTTAGCAGCAAACATAAACAAATGGGACTACATCAAACTAAAAAGCTTCTGCATGGCAAAAGAAACCTTACTTTATGCAAGAAGACAGTTAACAGAATGGGAAAAAATCTTTTCACTAGACATATCAGATAAAGGGCTGATATCTAGAACTTACAAAGCACTCAGAAAACTGAGCCCCTCAAAACCAAATAAAGCCATAAAAAAATGGGGAGAAGAAATGAATAGACACTTTTCTGAGGAAGACAGAAGGATGGCTAACAAACACATGAAAACATGCTCACCTTCACTCATCATCAGAGAGATCCAAATCAAGACAACAATGAGATACCACCTTACACCAGTGAGGATGGCTCACATCAAAAATACTGAGAACAATCTTTGTTGGCGGGGATGCGGTATGAAGGGAACCCTCATCCACTGCTGGTGGGAATGCCCCCTAGTCCAACATCTATGGAGAACAGTCTGGAGAGTGCTCAAAGAACTCAGAATTGAGCTCCCTTTTGACCCAGCAATTGCACTTCTAGGTATATACCCCCAAGGTGGAAGAACATTCATCCCAAAATACGTGTGCACCCCACTATTTATCGCAGCACTCAGTATAATAGCCAAATCTTGGAACCAACCGCGATGTCCAACAACAGATGAATGGATCATTAAGATGTGGTATCTATACACAATGGAATATTACATGGCAGTCAGAAACGATACAATCACAGATTTTGCAGCAACGTGGATGGACCTAGATCATGTTATGTTAAACAAAGTAAGTCAGAAGACAAAAGATAAACACAGAATGGTAGCACTATTCTGAAGCACATAGAACATACATCTTAATCACAACTAATACTTAACAATCAAATAACAGGGTCTAACAGGATAGAAACTCCAAACACTGTAATAGTCAACATATACCTGGGAACAGTGCCCAAAACACATGAAAAACTAACAACACAAACTTTCGACTACACATTATACCACGAAGAAAACAGCAACACCAGAACAGCAGCATAGAGAGAACAGCTACGTAATCAACCTTCTACAACAAGGGCTCATAATAGTCCTGTAGAGATCGTATACAGGAACACAGGTAAAGAATACCAAGGCAAACCACTGACTCCAATGGAAACATCCCATAACACTACGTATTAATGCCTCTATCTTACTATATGTAAAATAACCTCTCAGCTTCTCTGTCCACAGGCGTTCTTGGATACAAAGGGCGGACAAGCTAAGATGGCAGCTCGGGATACCACACGAGATACCATACCTAGTTTGCACTACGAGATGACCCCGAGAAAACTCTTTTTTTTTTTTTTTGAGAAATCTCTTTAACATACACTTTATCTCTAGGTTTACCTTCTTTTAGGGTTTCAAGCACGTGACCAGTCAAACCACCGAAGCAGTAACAGCGACGAACAGACTCAAACTACATGCTCTATTCACTGAACACATTCAAGCAAACTAGCATTCCCTTGTTATTCTCTCCTCTCTTCTCACCACTTGCTTTTTGATTTTTTTCTCTTTTATTCTTTTCTTTACTTTCTATCTTTTCTTTTCTCCCTTTCTTTCTAATGTATTTTTCTCTTTTCTCCCTCCCTACCCCTTCCATTCACCTTACCCTTTCCCCCCTCTGGAAACCCAACTATCCCTCCACCCCTCAATCCCATCCAGACCTCCCTCTATATTAAAACACTTCACCCTCAGTCCTTAATCTATTAGGCAACAAGATCGACCTCCTACCCCAACGAACCAGTACCCAGCACCCAAGAGAAGGGACACCCAGTCAAACCCACACCTCGTCCCGGACAAGAAAAGACAGCCAACTCCCCTGCGGACTCATGCTGCGAGGCCCTCCCTACCAACTCCCCCTAATGTGGACTGTTACTTGAAACCGGACCTAGGTCCAAAAGTATCCCCAATGCAAGAACTCTTCCAAGACCTCCCTGCCGCAAATTTTTACCAACCTGAAGAAGGTCAGGGGGTGGGATAGGAAGATGCCTGAGAACCCACACATTACAACAAAAACCCAAAAGACAATGGGAAAAACTGTACTTCCAACATAGGCATAGGACCTGTAATACACCACCTCGTTACCTGCTCTCCCCCAAATGTAAGGTAGTCTTTTGCACCACTTTGGCCCTTTAAAACCTTCGCGAACTCATTTTTCTTCTTTTCTTAAATTTATTTATTTTTTTTTAAATGTTGGTCCTACATATACATTTGCGAGCACATACATTTTTATTTATTTCTTCTTTCTTTTTTTTTAATTTTAATTTTTATTTTTATCATTTTTGGGTATGTGACCTGTGTCTGTTATACCCTCTGTCCACCCCCAGCTACACCGACAATATAATGTAGCACCATTTCCCCCTGCAAAGACACACTAAATAAAGGGGAAATCTTACATATATATATATATATATATATATATATATATATATATATATATAAATATATATATATAAAAAACAAAAAGAGCTCTTATCTACTAGAGATAGGAACTCATAGTTGTTTACAATACAGGGATATCTCCTACCTTGAAAATATGTCATGTGGAATCAGCTTAGACCTCAGGTGATTAGATACCATTCATCCAGCCTTGAAATCTGGATCCCAGACATAGAATCGGCACAGCTCTTCACAACAGCTACAGGAAACAAACTCCATCTGAGCCAGCCTTAATACTGCGGGGTCAACAACAAGGGCCAGCTCTAACATGATATCCTGACAATGAGGAAAATGCGAACAACTTGTCCTGAGAGCAGATTAGCATACCTTACCAGCTAACGACAAGACAAAACCAGAAGACGCGGCACCATTTGGTAGGTCCAAAAGCCAAGATCATGACTTACAGATGACTGGCTACTAGAACCACGACCAGACAGTATACACCTTGGGCCCAATATAAAAGCCCTAGTTCAGGGTTTGCACTATGACTTGCACAATAATCATGATCCCTAGTCCCAAAGGTCTGACAGAGACAACTGCAACTGAATGGGGCTTCTGGAAGCACAAAGAAAGATGCTATCCTAGGTGCCATCCTAGGTTCAGTGCAAAGACCAAGATCACCAACCACAGAAGATGGATTAAAACGACACTGAGGCAACAGAACCTCTAGAACCACAAAGACTGACTTCATCATAAGTCCCACCTCAGGACTGTGCAGATACGGAGACCTCTACACACAGAGCTCTGATTGTATCACCCTGGACAGAGCAGAAGTCTTCCACACACACAAAAAAAAAAACACCACCGGGAGAATAAATGATCCTGAGCAAAGTCTAGAGCTGATCCCATGACAGTATACTCCAAGGACGGAGAAACCCCATATTTCTTAGGCCAAGTGAATTCCTTTCCGAATGACCCCAATATTTACTGTGCCAGGGCAGGAGGGGAAAAAACAAAAATACAAAAACCACAAAACCTTGGTTATTTCATATATACATATATTTTTCCCTTCATTTATTATTGTTACTATTATTTTTATATACCTATCTATTTTGGTCGATTTCTCTGTTTGGGTGTGACTACTGAAATCGTGGTCCCCAATTATACTTATTTTTTTTTCTCTTCTTTTCTCTTCTTTCGTTATGTGCTATGCCATGTTTCTTATTTCAAGACCATGCGTGTTTTTGGTTTGTTTGTTTGGTTTTTGGTTGTTTGTTGTGTTTTGTTTTGCTTTGTTTTTCATCTGTTTTTTTTTTTTTTGAGGTGCTTATCGATATAGATGGAGTCCCCACTGGATAATTGACTCTTTTTTTGGTACTGGTGGAGTGTTTCAACTTCTTTTTCTCCTTCATCTCCCAAATCGATGATGAGAGCCTCTAGAAGGATTCCATCCATTTTTGGAGTATTAGACTCTTACCCCAGTTTATTTATCTTCTCTTTTTCAGGCAAAATTATGCAACTTGAATTAGCTAGTCCTGCCTACAGTTAGAGGGGGAGATAAGGGAGGCATTAAGACCAAACAGGGGCAAGACTACTAAGTAGTGGGTTGGATACAGAGGGGACCACATATTCTAGCCTCCCTGGGGGTGAGGGAAGAGGAAATGGGAGGTAGAACAAAAACGGAGGTGTAGGGAGGACAAATTGGTGATGGGAATCCCCCCTGATTTTATGTAAATATGTACCTAAAATGTTATTGTCAACAATATGTAAGACACTATGATCAAAATAAAAATTATATATATTATAAAAAAAAATATTTTTAAAAAGGAATAAAGTATACCTTAAATATTAAAAAAAAAAAAAAAAAAAAAAAGAAGTGTCAAATATCCAGTGAGGACTCCAACAATAACGCTAAGCACCACAACAACAAAAACAAAAACAAAAAAAACAAAACAAAACAAAATTTAAAAAAAAACTCGTCACGGTCTTGAGATAAGAAACATAGCAGAGCATATAATGAAAGAAAAGAAAAGAAAAAAGTGTAAATGGGGGCAACAGCTTCAATGACCACACCAAAACACAAAAATCAACCAAAAATAGATAGTTAAATATAATAATAATGATAATAAATGAAGATAAAAATAATATATATAAAAAGATAAATAATATTTTGTTTCTTTTCCTTCTGCCCTGGCACAGTAAATATTGGGGTCATTCCAAAAGGAATTCACTGGGCCTAAGAGATATGGGGTTTCTCCGCACCTAGGGCTATTCTTATACTCTCCTTTAGGAACTCAGTGGTAAGAGTCATACATAGCCATGCTGATTTGAACCAGGTACATTTTTAATTGAAGAATTATAGTTTAGGTAATATGTGTACACAGTAATAATTTATGGTATTGATGTATAAAATTACTGTACTTCATCACCACCAAAGTGCCCTTGACCTTTGCCACTGTAGTTATGTGACCTCTGGTCCAATCTTTACCACCCACCCTTCCTTTTTCTGTTTGCTAATTGATTTGATTATCCAAAACCAATGGTTCATCATTGCTCAGTTTAGTCCCTTGTTTTGAATGTCAAAATACCACAAATGAATGAAATGAGCTGGTATTTGTTCCTTTTCATTTTTGATTTATTTCACTGAATATCCTACAGTTCTATTCAAGTTGCATAAAAGTGCATAATGACAGTTGCATAATATTCTATTGTATATATGTATAAAACTTCTTTGTCTTTTTGTGGGGAGAGCACTCAGAGGTTACTCTTGGCTCAGAAATCACTTCTTGCAGTCTCAGGGATGCTGAAACGAAACCCAGGTTGGTCACATGCAAGGCATATGCGCTACATACTGTACTATCACTCTGGCCATATCCACAACTTCTTTATCCATTCATCTGTCATTGGACATATATGTTGTACTCGTATCATGAATATTGTACTAAGCACTGTAGTAAACAGAGACAAGTACATGTATTTTTTGGATTCAGGTTTTTTGTTCAGCTGCAGGTTTCTTTTTTATCTTCATTTTTTTGTTTTGTTTTTATTTTTGTTTTGGGGCCACACTGGTAAGTGCTCAGGGGTTACTCCTGACTCTGTGCTCAGAAGTTGCTCCTGGCTTGGGGGACCATATGGGATGTTGGGGATAGAACCCAGGTCTCTACTGGGTTGACAGTGTGCAAGGCAAATGCCTTATCGCTGTGCTATCTCACTCTGACCCTCCATGCAGGTTTTTTCTTTAATAATTTTTATTTTGACCAAAGTGAATTACAAATTTTTCACAGAAATATTTTAGGTACATAATGACATTCAATCAGGGCATTCCCGCCACTAATGCTGTCCTCCCTTCACCCCTGTTCCCAGCATGCATCCCATATCCCCATCCTTTGCCCCCCAGGGCTCCTAGTATAAGTGGTCCCCTCTGTGTCTAGCTTGTTGTAGATTGGGTATCGATTCTGTTGTTGTTGGCTTTGTATTTGGTGTTTAAGTCTGATCATTTTTTATTTCTACTCAACGTTCATATGACTGGTCTTGGTAACATCCATTATTTCCCCCTCAATTTATAAAGCAGAACAGGATGGTGTAAGTTATGTGGTTTTGTTTGAAGGAGAGAAAAAAAAGGGGGTGGCAAAAATCAAACCAGCAAAAAATGGGAGGAGTCCTTCTAGAGGCTATAAATATCAATTTAAGAGAAGAAAGGGAGAAAGGAAGAAAAACATAAAAACAACAACAAAAACTCAAACAAAAAAAAAACCAAAAAGCACTATAGCAATAAAGACAACAATCAAACAATAACCTTAGTCCCAAAATAAAAACAAAGCAAAGCAAAAACAAAACAAAACAAATGAATAAAAAAACACCAACGTCAAATAACAAAAAAATTAATTTGTGCTCTCTCTCTTTTTCTCTTTTTGCACAGGCACAGTAAATATTGGGGAGACTAGATAGGGAATTGTCTAAGAGATACAGGGTTTCTCTGCACCCCCCCCTTTTAAAGTAAAAACAGATTTTAATGGACGTCCTGAAGAAGGGGAGCACGAGAATAATAGAGAGAGTAAAGAGTAAAGCACTCAAGAGAGAGCACAGGCTTACCCAAAGGCTAAAAGGAGCCCTGGTACATCACCCAAGCATGAAAGTAGGAAAGCCCATATCTCAAAGGTACATTGATGGAGGACACTTGGGCTCAGGTGCCATGTACCCAGGTAACATGTGTGCTCCACAGAAGTTTTTAAAGTTCCTGCTCTGCTGTCAATTAAGGTTGAGTTTGCACTGGAGAAGAAATGATGAAATAAGGAAGAGGAGTAGAGAATATATCCAAGAAATTTTCAGAAAAAAAAAGTGCCAGATTGGTTTGCATCATGCTCCCCAGTTTAGAGAATGAGCAACCAATTCAGAAAAAAAATGAAGAGGAACTGAATTTAGAGTGTCATAAAAAACACGGATGGAAAGAGTCAGAGGGAGAGAGAAGACACAGAATAGTCTCAATCATCTGTGGGATTTATGAAAAATAAAATAATAATACCCAGAGACAATAAAGATGAGGTTTGGAGGAACCAGCCCATGATTTGAAGCTTGCTACAAAGATTGGTAAGTGCAATTAGAGAAATAACTGCACAACAGCTATTATTATGGTAATGAGTGAGAGAAATAGAATGCTTGTCTCGAAGACAGGCAGGAGGTGGGGAAGAGGGAGTAGGAAAGCATTGCTGGTGGGAAGGTTGCACTGGTGAAGAGGGGGGTATTACATTTTTATGAATAAAATCCAACTATAAACATGTTTGTAATCTTGGTGCTTTGATAAATATATTAATTTAAAAAGAATATCATAAAAAGGGCAAAACAAACCCTTCTCACATTCTTAGATGATTATGAAACTACATGTGTGTGAGAAAGTCTAAGGAGTCTTAAGAGGTACCAAAAAATAAAGAGGGAGAAGAGGACTATTCGTAACTTTGAATGTGTTACTCGAACACAATGCAATTGGTCCAGAGTAGAATTTTGATGGACTCAAAGAGAATGAAATTAGAAATATAATCATAGGTAATAAAGATAGAGGTCTGATGTAATTTGATATAATATAGCAATTTTATGACAAAATTTTTGACAATTCTGGAATCAAAAGGGACTTTCTTAATCTATAAGCATCCTCAAAAATAAAAAACCCTGTCGTTATTCTTTTTTTCAGTAAATTCTGTTTATTTGATTAAAGAACCATTGTTTATAACTTATTTATATTCGAGCTTTAGGCATATATTACTTTTTCTATTTTTTCCTTTTATTTAAAAACCATGGTTACAAAGTGGTTCATGATTGGGTTTTATTCTTACAATGTACACCACCTTTTATCATTGATATTCCCCACCATCAATGACCCCAATTTCCCTCCCATCCTCCTATAACTCTCTTTCTCTCTCTCTCCCTCTCTAACACACACACACACACACACACACACACACACACACACACACACACATTCTTTCTTAGACATTATGACTTGCACTACTGTTAATGAAGAGGTACCATGCCTCTTGCTTTATCTCTTTTCAAGACCCAGCATGATTAGTTCCAACTGTCATTGTCATAGTGGTTCCTTCTCTACCCTAACCAGACTGATTTACTACTTGTGGTGAGTTTCTTTGCTTTTTTATTTTTTGAGCCACACCCGTTTGATGCTCAGGGGTTACTCCTGGCTAAGGGCTCAGAAATTGCCCCTGGCTTGGGGGGACCATATGGGATGCCAAACCGAGGTCCTTCCTTGGCTAGTGCTTGCAAGGCAGACACCTTACCTCTAGCGCCACCTCACCGGTCCTGTGGTGAGTTACTTAATGACACTCAATTCTACCCTTCGAAATTCAGGAACAAAGCAAAGGTTCTCCCCATTTTTATTAAACATTGTGGAATCAGAGAAGAAAATAAAGACAATTGCTAAAGAAGGAAAACTGTCTTTATATATAAATATCTTGTATATAAATTCTTAAGCAAATCACCTCCCAAATTATTAGAATTGATAAGGAATCAGTAATTTCACTGATTATAATAAACATGTACAAAAATTGTGTAAATTTTTTTTGGGGGCTTTTTGGGCCACACTCAGTGGCACTCAGGGGTTACTCCTGGCTCTGCACTCAGACATCACTCCTGGCTCAGGGACCCTATGTAAGTGATAGTTGAAAGATGAATATTTGTATGTAATAAGTTTTAGGCAATTCTCCAGTCACTTATTGCTACTTTAGTCATTAAACACCTATCATGGTTCCATGTTATATTAAGACAAAAATAATTTTAAGTTGTCTTTCCTAAAAGTGGAAATAAATTATCATCTCTTTCAAAAATATATGTCACTACTCTAAGTGAGCTGATTCCTAAAATACATTTAAAGACTGGGAGTATCTACTGCTTTTGCTTATGCAAAACTTTGTAAATCTCCTTTACCAATTGTGAGTTAGCAAGTTAATATTATTATCATCAATAATAATCATTCTAATTACCAGTGCATGGTGCTCTCATCTTTGAATCTCTGTACAGTATCTACCAGTTATCATTAATTATTAAAGCTACAACAGTTAAATATAAGCATTTCATCTGAAAGTTTCCACTTTCCAGTCTCCTGCTGTAATAAAAGAAATTAGGCTCACTTATATTTTTATAATTTCCCTTCAACATTCTACCTTATACTAAGCCCAATCCTGATAAAAGAAAATAAAAACAAGGTGCTCCAAATAGGATAGCTATATTGGTAGTCCTCCACACACACTTATCTGAAAACAAAGCCTAGGAAACCTTTTACAAGCTGAAATAGTGTAAAGCAAAGAAGCAATTTTCATTCATTTACATGGGGAAAAAGTTAAGTGTTCCCAGACCTCCTAAAGTACCCTATCAAATCACACATAAAACCTATAATAATACTAATACATAGTAAATACAGAAATGTGCAATAGAAACTCAGTTTGTATGAAGGAGGAATGCTGTTTCTTTTTATGCATGTCCTTTTATTTACAGCAATAGGAATTATCATTGGAGGTTGAGAAATGGTATTGATGGTGTTAGGATGACAATTAGGAGCTTGGGGTCATGAAAACTTTATTGGTGTAGGAGAGACAGGAAAAGGTTTTGCTACCAAAGATCTCATCCTTGTATAGATCCATTAGAGATTTCAGGTCCCTAACGTCCATACCCACTTTGTGTCTACCTGAAGGTCAAAGTTCTTATTGTGGCTGCAGTGCAAGTGTAAAATATGAGTATGCTTAACTGTTTGACCTCCCACATTTTTCCTATTATATAATTCTTTATAATCACTCAAAATATCCTGCAAACCTGCCTAAATCTAAGTGTCCTTTGAAAATTGAAATCTCACTTTCCTACAGCCATTGCAGCACTGTCCATCATGCAAGTATTTCAAGTTTAATTTCTAAACAATTTCTCTTTCTGCTAGTTCCCATCACATGCATCTTTACATTGAGTATAAGAAAGACTTTTGCAAGATCTCTTAGGCTTTTCTCATTTGTTGGGACATATTTTCCTATAGACACACTAAACTTGGAGAGAAATCCCAGATATTCAAAGACAAGTTCAAAGTCATGAGATCTGCTGCTGAAATGAAGAGTGTGGTTGCAGCAGAAAGCTTGCCAAAGCCACTGGTGCTGTTCTGGGTGCTCACTGTTTTGGACCAAAAGACTAAGAGTTAAGTTCTGAGTATGATTTCTACCTTTTACCTTTGTCCTAAAAGGGAAAATCCACAGGATTTTTTTTCTCTTAGTGACTATAATTACTAATGGGAAAAGCAAATTGGCATAAAGCAAACCTTCAAAACATGGAGGGATTCTAGCAGTTGTGAAAATCCTAGACCTAAACTATGTAATTAGGTAGGTTTGGTAAGTAAATAGTTAACTTAGACCATAATAACATAATAGATATATGATACATACAAAGCATAGATACTAGATATATATATATATAAGATTTATATATAATGTTATATATAAATATGCATGCTTATGTCTATCTTTCCTGTTCAACCAGATATTGTTGCCTATTTAATATAAATGTGGCATAGTCTCATGTCATTACACAGGTACTGAAAAGCTTTCACAGCATGACTTATATCTAGTTCTAACCCCATCTATCTCTGTTTCAGAAATTTTCTACTACCATGTCCCACAGAGAGCAGAACTTTCCCAGAGATTGTACCTGTGGAACCCCATGACATCTCAAAAGCCAGAAAATATAATAAATCAAATTGAATGGAGAGTATCTTCCTATGAATTTATTTTTTAAAAGAAGTGTTCACTTAAAATTCAGTGTTCTCATAAAAAATAAATTTTGAGTCCATTTTTCTCTTTCAATCTTCACCTTCTTTTTGAATAATTTTATTCCATTTCTTTAATGGAATCTTACATCATGACACCTCTTCCACTAAGCTTTTGGAATTGCTGATTTGTCTACTCATTTATTATATAGCATTAAGGATGTATAAAGGATTATGACAAATCTTAAACCAAACACCATTATAATGTATTTCTTCATATTCTCATACTACATTTTTACTTTTGCTTGGACACTTTTAAGTATTGCTTGAATGTTTTAGTAACACAAAAATTTGCCGAGGGGGCCTGAGAGATAGCACAGAAGTAGGGCGTTTGCCTTGCATGTGGCCAACCCAGGACGAACAGTGGTTTGAATCCCAGCATCCCATATGTTCCCCCAAGCCTACCAGGAACGATTTCTGAGTGCAGATCCAGGAGTAATCTCTGAGTGTCACCAGGTGTGACCCAAAAACAAACAAAAAATTGACTGATCCAAATAGTAACATTTTTTGGGGAAAAAAAAACAACAGCATTTTGCATATAAAATGGATTCAATGCAGATTAAATGTAGTTCTAGTGTACTATGACTGCTATATAATACTCCTTAAAAACATACAATTTTAGCCTAATTCCAAAATTTTACTCTATGAATAAATCCCCTCCTTGCAAAATATATGTATGTCACCTTGGATATGCAGGTGTTATCTTAAGAATATGTGTTAACACTGACACTGTCAGTTGTCCTGAACAACATTGGGAGTGAATCCTGAGTAATGCAGTGTACCTAACTCCCAATATTGTGTTTGTATAAATGTGCCATACAAGGAAAGAGTTTTAAGAGATACAGTCTGGGTTTTCTTCTAGGTAGAGCTGAGTTCATGATCTATTTCTACCACACACTGGGAGGTGAGCTTATACATATATTGTTACCTGATTTTCAGTATTCTGGGCCAATGATTCATACTTCTTAGTACTTATAAATAAAAACATGGGCTGGAGAGATCTCTTTTTCACCTCTTTATCTCAAATTCTAATCTGAATCCTGATACTGCTGGACAACCAGAACATTATAAGAATGCCTATTGGTCTCCAATACCATGGACTTTATGAAGCTCTGCATTTTCCCACCACACATAGGTCTAAGTGGTTATCTGGCCATATTGCTTAACTAAAATCATGATTCCTGAGTCCCCTGAGGACTGCCTGACAGTCCCACTATAAACAATAAAGTTGGCAGAATAAAAAAAAGAATATGTGTTAAGTACAGATTATTTCGCATATATTAAGTTTTTTTTTATTTACAAAATGCCTTATACCTACCAACAGCGTTTAAGATTTCTTGATGCTCTGTATAACACTTGCTATTATCAAACTTAAGTAATACTATATTAAAAAAGGTAAAATAATGAAACACTAGAGGTCTCTTTTCAACTTTTTATGTGACAACAAATTAGGGACATTTTTATTATTTTGTATTTTTGTTTCTCATGATTATAAATTGCTTTTGATCACAATTTACTCATACAGATTTAATACCTGCAGTTATATAGATACATATATGTGTGTATGTGTGTGAATAGGTAGCTTATTTATTGTACTTGAAGATATGAAAATAAAGTTATAATATGGCCTGGTAGAATCAACAATTTTGCAGGGAGCACACCCAGTGATGCTAAGGAATTACTTTTGGCTATGGCTCAGAAATTGCTCCGGGCTTAGGAGACCATATGGGATGCCATGGATTGAACCGAAGTTCATCCTGGGTCAGCCTCAAGGCAAATGCCATACCGCTGAGCTATCGCCCCAGCCCAAAAAAGCAACATCATTTTTTACGTTACCTATGAATAAGCAAACTGGTAATAAAGTAGTAATTTTCACTAAGTGAAAAACCAAATTATGCCTAAGTGCAGCTACTTTAATGATTGACTTAAAGTGACCATCTTTATTTTCTTAGCTATAGGTTATAAATAAAACATATCAAATCATGTCAGTCTGCTCTAATGTGAATAAAAGAAGACCCAAGGGGCAGGCAAGAATGAATTAACTATTTTACAGCATAATTCTTTTGGATCTACTCTTACTAGAATCTAGCTATCTTCTTTATGGAAGTTCAGCTTGCATGGCTCTTCTTGCTCCCTTTCTCTTTAATGCCATTATAAAAAAGCAGAAAGTAGCCCAGGGACCCCGGCGGGCCGGCTGGAGGAGTGAGTGAGGGAATTTCTGTCTCTTTGCGCCGGTGTCTGGGTCGGACCCTTTGGCGGGCCGGCTGAAGGAGTGAGTGAGGGAATTTCTGTCTCTTTGCGCGCGGCATTTGGGACGGACCCTTCCCCAAGGAACCCCTGCGTGCCAGCCAGAGAGGGTTGAGTGACTCCCTTCCCCCAGGTGGGTGACTAGAAAGTCAAGTTGAGCGACCCGAACAGACGGGAGAGATAGGGCCAGCCATCTGGACTCGCAGGGGAACTAGAGCAGTCCACCTCCCTGGACCCTGGAGTGGACCAGGGACTCCCCAAGGGTGAGGACAGAGCCTGAAGGGTTGAACTGAGGGAACCCTTCAAGGGAGGCGTGGAGGGGGCGGAGCTCCATTGACTCCCAGAGAAAGGAGGGGGGACTGAGAGCTAGGCTCAACAGCGCCAGTAACCATTGTGGCCAGGAGTGGAACTGCACCGCTGACAGAAATAAGGAGCAGAAAGGGACAAGACCCACAGCAGGAAGGCTGCACTCTAGGTAGCAAAGGGGAGGAAAAAAGGGCTAGGCCCAACAAACTCACCCAACAGGCCCCTCTAGAAACACCTTCAGGAAGGGGACCAAAGCAGGCCAAAATTAGAAGCCACAGCACTCCAAAATACACCATTAAATACAAAGAACAATGCGTAAAGCAAGGAAATCGCTAATAACTGGAGACACCATGACAAACCCTATCAAATTTCCAAGTCCACCAAAGCGCACAGATCCATGGGAAGAAGACCTAAAAGCAGTCATGAGGAAGGAAATGCAAGAATTACTAAAAGAATTAAAAGAAACCCTAACAACCGAATATAAAAAATCCATGGACGAACGAATCAGCCAAATTAAAGAAGAAATGTCAAAGAACATGAGAGAGTCCATACAAAAAGAAGTGAAGGAATTAAAAGACAAGGTAACAAGCCTTACGAGCAGAAACACAGAGTTGGAGAAGCACATAGAAGAACTCGAAGGAAAACTGCAATCAAAAAATGATCAAGAAACCAACAAAGAAATAAAAGGCAAAGCACTGGAAGGAAAAATCCAATATCTAATCAACAAGGACAAAAGAAACAATCCAAGAATTGTGGGTATACCAGAAGGGGAGGAAATAGGGAAGGGGGTAGAACAGGTAGTCGGGGAGATAATAACAGAGAACTTTCCCACCCTCTGGAAAGACAATTCAGGACAAATCCAAGAAGTCAAGAGAGTCCCTAATAAAGTAGACCCCAATAAACCCACACCAAGACACATAATAATCCAAATGGCAAAAAACAAAGAGAAAGAGGAACTCCTGAAAGCAATAAGGGAGAAACAAAACCTCAAGTACAAAGGAAAGGAGATAAGAATCAAACCAGATCTCCCATTTGAAATAATTCAAGCAAGAAGACAGTGGAATGACATATTTAAACGACTGAATGAAAGAAATTTCCAACCCAGGGTCCAATACCCAGCAAAACTATCATTCATATGGGAGGGCAGACTAAAAACATTCTCAAACATGAATGAACTTGAACTATTTGTGCAAACTAAGCCGATCCTAAGCGACTTACTCAGAGAAGAATTACACAATCCAAACCCCCGATTGTAACAACAACCACTCCACACAATACAACTGCACAACAGTCCTCTCTATCAATAATTTCCCTAAATGTAAACGGACTAAACTCTCCAATTAAAAGACACATAGTAGAGAACTGGGTTAGGAAAAATAAACCGGACTTCTGCTGTCTGCAAGAAACACACCTACAGCTACAGGATAAGCACAGGCTTAGAATAAAAAGGATGGAAAGTAATTATTCAGGCCAATGGAAAACAAAAAAGAGCAGGGACAGCCATTCTTATATCAGACCAAATTGTATTCAACCTCAAGAAAGTGATCAGAGACAAAGAGGGTCACTACTTACTGGTCAGGGGAACATTAGATCAAGAAACACTAACCCTGGTCAATATCTATGCACCTAATGTAGAGTCACCAAAATATGTGAGGCAACTACTGGCAAACCTGGAGAAACACATGAAGGGAATTGTGATAATAGTAGGGGACCTCAATACTCCACTATCACCACTGGACAGATCCTCCAAGCAGAAAAATAGCAAAGAAATAAGAGCTCTAAATGAAAAATTAGAAGATTTAGGGCTAACAGACTTATATAGAGCCCTCCATCCCCAGAAAGCAGAATACACATTCTTCTCAAACCCACATGGAACCTTCTCCAGAATAGACCATGTCTTAGGATACAAAGCCAACCTATGTAAGATCACAAAGGTAAGGATAATTAGAAGTACCATTTCAGATCACTATGCAACAGAGCTTAAAATTGATGTCAAGAAGAAGCAATGGAGGAAAACTAATACCTGGAGACTAAACAACATGCTGCTTAAAAACAGCTGGATCAAAGAACAACTCAAGGAAGAAATAAAAAGATTCCTTGAGACAAATGACAATGAAGAGACAACATGTCAAAATCTATGGGACACAGCAAAAGCACTAATTAGGGGGAAACTCATAGCAATACAGGCCTATGTCAAGAAACAGGAAAACAACAAAACCAACAGTTTAAAAGATCACCTCAAAGAATTGGAACAACAGCAACAGAGAAATCCAACCACAAACAGAAGGCAAGAAATAATAAAAACCAGAGCAGAAATAAACAATATCGAAACTAAGAAAACAATACAAAAAATCAATGAGACCAGGAGTTGGTTTTTCGAAAAAATAAACAAGATAGACAAACCATTGGCGAGACTCACCAAAAAAAAGAGGGAAAACACCCAAATCACTAGGATCACAAATGAAAGGGGAGAGATTACAACAGAACCCCAAGAAATACAACATATCATGAGATCATATTATGAACAACTATACTCAAGTAGGCTAGAGAACCCAGTAGAAATCGACAGATTCTTGGACAAACACCCTCCTCCAAGACTGGAAAAGGAAGATCTAGAAAGTCTAAACAGACCAATCACTTCAGAGGAAATTGAAGAGGTAATTAAAAAACTCCCTAAGAACAAATGCCCAGGCCCAGATGGATTTACAGGTGAATTCTATCAAACATTTAAAGAAGACCTATTACCACTGTTCCAAAGGCTTTTCCAAACCATAGAAAAAACAGGAATCCTCCCCAACTCCTTTTATGAGGCTAATATCACACTCATTCCCAAAGAAGGCAAAGACACCACCAAAAAAGAAAACTACAGACCAATCTCACTAATGAACATAGATGCAAAGATACTCAACAAAATCCTAGCAAACCGAATCCAACACTTCATCAAAAAGATCATACATCACGACCAAGTGGGTTTCATACCAGGAATGCAAGGTTGGTTCAACATACGCAAATCAATAAACATGATACATCACATCAACAACATGAAAGACAAAAACCACATGATCATATCAATTGATGCCGAGAAGGCATTTGACAAAATCCAACATTCTTTCATGTTAAAGACACTCAGCAAAATAGGGTTAGAAGGAACCTTCCTCAAGATAGTTACAGCTATATATGAAAAGCCTACAGCCAACATTATACTTAATGGCGAGAAACTAGAAGCATTCCCACTAAGGTCAGGAACTAGGCAAGGCTGTCCACTCTCTCCACTCTTATTCAATATAACCTTAGAAGTGCTAGCAATAGCAATCCGACAAGAGAAGGGAATCAAAGGAATTCAAGTAGGGAAAGATGAACACAAGCTAGCTCTATTTGCCGACGATATGATGATATACATCAAAAACCCTAAAGAGTCCACAGTAAAACTCCTAGAAACAATCAACCAATACAGCAAAGTGGCTGGATACAAAGTCAATACACAAAAGACAGTTGCGTTTCTATATACAAACAATGAAGTTGAGGAGAGAGAGATTAAAAATACAATCCCATTTAAGATAGTATCAAAAAATATCAAGTATCTAGGAATAAACCTTACAAGAGAAGTGAAAGACCTTTACCAGGGAAACTTCAAAACACTTCAGAAAGAAATTGAAGAAGATCTAAAGAAATGGAAGAACATCCCATGCTCATGGATAGGTAGAATTAACATAGTCAAAATGACTATCTTACCCAAACTTCTATATAGATTTAATGCAATCCCTATCCAAATTCAGACACAATTCTTTAAAGAAATAGAACAATCAATCACAAAATTCATCTGGAACCACAAAAGATCCAGGATAGCCAAACACATACTGAAAAACAAGAAGCTGGGAGGCATCTCCTTACCTAACTTGAAACTATACTATAAAGCCATAGTAATTAAAACAGCATGGTACTGGAACAGAGACAGGAGCTCAGACCAGTGGATCAGAACAGAATTCCCAGACATAAACCCCCAGATATACAGCCAACTAATATTTGATAAAAGAGGCAAGAATCTGAAATGGAACAAAGAAAGCCTATTCAACAAATGGTGTTGGTACAACTGGAAAACCACATGTACGAAAGTGAAAATTGACCCATACCTCACTCCTTATACAAAAGTCAACTCAAAATGGATCAAAGACCTTGAAATCAGACCTGAATCTATAAAGTTTATCGAGAATAAAATAGGCAGAACACTCGAAGACCTATATATCAAAAAGGTCTTTGAGAACGGAGCACCAATGGCAAGAACGTTAGCATCAAATATAAACAAATGGGACTACATCAAACTAAAAAGCTTCTGCATGGCAAAAGAAACCCTACTTAATGCAAGAAGACAGCTAACAGAATGGGAAAAAATCTTTTCACTTGACATATCAGATAAAGGGCTGATATCTAGAACATACAAAGCATTCAGAAAGCTGAGCCCCTCAAAACCAAATAAAGCCATAGAAAAATGGGGAGATGAAATGAATAGACACTTCTCTGAGGAAGACAGAAGGATGGCCAACAAACACATGAAAACATGCTCACCTTCACTCATCATCAGGGAGATCCAAATCAAGACAACAATGAGATACCACCTTACACCAGTGAGGTTGGCTCACATCAAAAATAATGGAAACAACCTTTGTTGGCGAGGATGCGGTATGAAAGGAACTCTCATCCACTGCTGGTGGGAATGCCCCCTAGTCCAACATCTATGGAGAAAAGTCTGGAGAGTGCTCAAAGAACTCAGAATTGATCTGCCATTTGACCCAGCAATTGCTCTACTAGGCATATACCCACAAGATGGAAGGACATTCATTCCAAAATATATATGCACCCCACTATTTATTGCAGCACTCAGTATAATAGCCAAATCTTGGAACCAACCTCGATGTCCAACAACAGATGAATGGATCATTAAGATGTGGTACATATACACAATGGAATATTACATGGCAGTCAGAAACGATACAATCACAGACTTTGCAGCAACATGGATGGACCTAGATCATGTTATGTTAAACGAAGTAAGTCAGAAGACAAAAGATAAACACAGAATGGTAGCACTATTCTGAAACACCTAGAACACATAGTTTATACACAACTAAATCCTATCAAATAACAGGGTAGAAACTCCGAACACTGTAATAGTCAGCATAGACGTGGGAGCAGTGTCCAAAATACATGAAAAAGGAACAATGCAAACTCTTGACTACACATTATACCACAAAGAAAACAGCAACAACAGAAACGGCAGCATAGAGAGAACAGGTATGTAATCAGACTTCTACAACAAAGGTCCACAATAATCCCTGAGAGTTCATATACAGGAACACAAGTATAGAACACCAAGGGAAATCACGGACTACAATGGCAACATACCATAACACTACCTTTTAATGCCTTTATCTTACTATACTTTAAATAACCTCTCAGCTTTTCTGCCCACAGGTGCCCTTGGATACAAAGGGCGGACAAACTAAGGTGGCAACTCGGGATACCACACGGGATACCATACCTTGCTTGCACTACGAGATGGCCACAAGAAAACTCTTTAACATACACTTTATCTTTAGGTAATACCTTCATTTAGGAATTGAAGCACGTGACCAGTCAGACCACTGAAGCAGTACCTGAGACGTACAGACTTAAACTACAGGCTCTATTCTTCGAACACATTCAATCAAACCAGCATTCCCTTGCTATTCTCTCCCCTCTCCTCACTACTTTTTTTTTCTTTTTCTTCTTCTATTCTGCTCATTACTTTTCTCCCTTTCTCCCCCCCTTTTCTCTCTAAGGTATTTTCTCTTTTCTCTCCCTTCAAACCCTTCCCATACACCTTCCCCTTTCCCCCCTCCGGAAATCCAACTATCCCCTCACCCCTCAATCCCATCCAGATCTCCCACCATATTAAAACTCTTCTCCCCCAGTCCTTATTCTATTAGGCATCAAGATCGACCTCCTACCCAATGAACCAGTACCCAACACCCAGGCGAGAGGACACCCAGATAAAACCACACCTCGTCTCCTGAAAGAAAAGACAGCCAACTCCCCTATGGACTCATGCTGCGAGGCCCTCCTGACCAACTCCCCCTAACGCGAACTGCTCCTTGAAACCGGGCCTAGATCCAAAAGTATCCCCAATGCAAGAACTCTTCCAAGACCCCCCTGCCGCAAATATTTACCAATCTGAAGAAGGTCAGGGGGTGGGTTAGGAAGATGCCTGGGAACCCACACACCACAAGAAAAACCCAAAAGACAATGGGAAAAACTGTACTTCCAACATAGGCATAAGACCTGTAATACACCACCTCTTTACCTGCCCTCCCCCAAATGTAAGGTAGTCTTTTGCACCACTTTGGTCCCATAAAAATTTCGCTAACTCATTTTATTTCTTTTTTTTTTTAATTTATTTATTTATCTTTTTTTTTTAAATGTTTGTCCTTCATATATATTTGTGAGCACATACAGTTTCAATCCCCCCCCCTTTTTTTTTCTTCGTTTTTTGGTAGGTGACCTGTGGCTGTTATCCCATCAGTCCACCCACGAATACACAGACATTATAATGTAGCACCACTTCCCCCTACAAAGGCACACTAAGTAAAGGGGAAATTTTACATTTAAAAAAAAAATAAAAGAGAGCTCTTATCTACTAGAGATAGGAACTCATATTTATTTAAAATATAGGGATATCTCCTGCCTTGAAAATATGTCATGTGGAATCAAATTAGACCTCAGGTGATTAGATACCATTCATCCAGCCTTGAACCCTGGATCTCCGACATAGAAATGGCACAGCTCTCCACAACAGCTGCAGGAAACAAACTCCATCCAGGACGGCCTTAATACGACGAGACCAACAACAAGGCCCACCTCTAACATGATATCCTGACAACGGGGAAAATGCGATCATTTTGACCTTAGAGCAGATTAGCCTACCTTACCAACTAACGACAAGACAAAACCAGAAGTCTTGGCTCCCTTTGGTAGGACAAAAACCCAAGATCGGGATTTACAGATGACTGGCTGCTTGATTCACGACCAGACTGTATACATCTTGGGACCAATAAATAAGCCCTAGTTTAGGGTTTGAACTATGACCTGCACAAGAATCATGATCCCCAGCCCCAAAGATCCGGCAGAGACAATTGTAACGGAATGGGGCTTTTGGGAGCACAAAGAAAGACGCTATCCTAGGTGCCACCCTAGGCTCAGTGCAAAGACCAAGATCATCAACCACAGAAGATGGGTTAAAATGACACTGAGGTAACAGAACCTCTAGAACCACAAAGACTGACTTCATCATAAGTCCCACCTCAGGATCTGTACAGATACTGAGACCTCTAAACACAGAGCAGAAGTCTTCCACACACCAAAGGAAAAAAAAAAGAAAGGAAAAAAAAAAAAAAAAAACACCACCGGCAAAGTAAAGGATCCTGAGCAATGTCTAGAGTTGATCCCATGACAGTATGCTCCAAGGACGGAGAAATCCCATATCTCTTAGGCCAAGTGAATTCTTTTTCGAATGACCCCAATATTTACTGTGCCAGTACAGGAGGGAAAAAAACAAAAAATACAAAAAGCACAAAACCTTGGTTATTTTTTTGATATAAATATATATAGTACCTTCATTTATTATTGTTATTATTATTTTTGATTTACCAATCTATTTTGGTCGATTTCTCTGTTTGGGTGTGATTATTGAAAGTGTAGTCCCCAATTATACTTATTTTTTCTATTTTTTTTCTCTTCCTTTCTTCTCTTTCGTTATGTGCTATGCCATGTTTCTTAATTCAAGACCATGGCGTGATTTTTGTTTGTCTGTTTTTGTTTTATTTTTTTTCTACTTGTTTGTTTGTTTGTTTTGTCTGCTCTGTGTGGTGCTTATCGAAATAGCTGGAGCCCTCACTGGATATTTGACACTTCTTTTGGTACTAGTGGAGTGTTTCACCTACTTTTTCTCCATCTCCCAGAGTGATGATGAGAGCCTTTAGAAGGACTCCACCCATTTTCGGGATATTAGACTCTTACCCCAGTTTATTGCTTTTTTCTCCTTCAAACAAAACCATGCAACTTGAACTAGCTAGTCCTGACTCCAGATAGAGGGGGAAATAAGAGAGGCATCAGGACCAAACAGGTGCAAGACTACTAAGTAGTGGGTTAGATACAGAGGGGACCACATATTCTAGCCGCCCTGGGGTGAGGGAAAAGGAAAAGGGAGGTAGGATAGAAACGGAGGCGTAGGGATGACAATTTGGCGATGGGAATCCCCCCTGATTTTATGTAAATATGTACCTAAAATATTATTGTCAACAATATGTAAGCCATTATGATCAAAATAAAAATTTATATTAAAAAAAAAAAGCAGAAAGTAGTTTGTGACCTGATTAATAAAAGAACTCAACTTGCATCCTAAAAAATGTTTCATTCAGTTTATATGCACCACTCAAGTGATGATTACTATGATGATGGAGAGTGTTGATTGAAGAATCAAAAACTAGAAAAAGTGTGTGTACAAACACACATACACATAGAATTGGATTGTCTTTGTATTTGAAAATAATGCCTCTGTTTCTGCAGATGCTTTCTGGAGAGAAATTGAGATAAGGCCTGATCATTATTCTTTTAGGGCATTCTTCATAAGAAGAGATAGAAGCCTGTGATTTGTGGCAATAAACTGAATAACAATAGTTCCACTATTGTTCACTAATCTTATATATTAATTAGATTTGGAGTCAAGTTGCTGGAAATGTGACTACCAAATCTTGTTTGTATCCTTCTCCTCCTCTAAAATATAATTTTATTTGATTAAAGGTAGGTTTTCTAAAATTGCAGGGGTCTTAAACTCGCGGCCCTCCGTACAACATTTTGTGGCCCTGCCCTAGAGGAATCTTTTATTGTTTTGTTTTGTTTTGTTTTGTTTGAGTTGTTTGGGTCACACCCCCCAATTTTCAAGACTTACTACTGACTTTGCACTCAAGGAATAACCCCGACTTTGCCTCTTGCAGCTCCCAGGTAAATTCCTAGATTCTAGGAAAACAATGATTGGAAGTTTTGCATCTTGTAAAATGTAAAAATGCCAGTAATCTCCCAACCACAACTTAATATTTTATTAGTATCACTTAAGCAAACTCTTTGCATGTCTATTACTTTATACTCCTTGGAACCAACAAGCCTATCTTCATCACTATGTCTATAGAAAACCTAGCCAAGTGTGTTGTGCATAGTAAGCAGCCAAAAAATATTTGAAAAGAATAAATGTTGCTTACAGGGCCTGTTGCTATTTACAGGGTTGATATAGGTCTGGAGTCCTGTCCTTCCCTGAGTCACACAGGGCTTTTTGCTATAAATGAGCTTCCTCTATTTGCTTGCTGTGAGCCAGGTTTTTGTCCATCTGCTGCCATTGTTTTCCCCACATTTTCCAGCTATGTTGCATTGCACACAGCTATTCTTTAGTGGGTCATTATGGCATCTGTCTACCCACCTTGCGAATGCCCCGTCTCAGTTCACCAGACAGCAGCTGCCAGAACATCCTGCTCCCTTTCATCACCTGCACAGGCCCAGTCCAGTCAAGCCTACTTACAGAAATCATCATTTCATTGCTTGGGAGTTGGCTCTACTTCAGTTCCTGGTTACTAGAATCTTTGTTTGCCACTTAATATTCCTCTTGGTAATTTTTCAAAAACAACAACAACAAATGTGTTACTTGCAAGAATTATATTTTCAGAGATGTGTACAAGACTACATACAACCATCACTACATAGATCTTTATTATGGAGGAGCACACCCAGCTATGCTCAGGAGTTAGTCCTGGCTCTGTGCTCAGAAATTACTCTTGGCAGGGCTCAAGGAACCTTATGGAATGCCAAGGATTAAGCCTGACTTGGCCATACACAAGGCAAGTGCCTGACCAGCTGTGCTATTACTCCAGTCCTTACATATATCTTTGTTATCAGTAATTTTTTCAATAGAAATAAATCCTGGATGTTGCATTACTAATAAAGGAAAGTTCTTATATTACAATGACCTCATCCAGAATTCATCTCCAAAAGTAAGAACAGTGCTATCACACAATCTATGCAGTTTATTTTACCTCTCTAAAGAGAAAGTGTTCATACACAGTATTTGACTTACAGAGTGGTAAGCCAAAAGTTTATATTAAATTGTTTAGAACTCAAGCTGCTGTTCTTTGGCTATTTTGACATAAAATTAAAGGCACGAAAATTTAGATTGCTCTCATATTGATACAGAGAGAATATCCCCAAACAGAAAAATATATGCCTTTCTCTATGACATAAAGCTGATAGCTTTTGCAGATACTATTTGCCTAAGATTTCTTTCATAGTTTTATGTAAATGATATTAATAAAAAGATTAAATTTCCAATCCAGTTACAGAAGTACGTATAACAAACAATGAATTTATATTATATTTGTTTTTCAGAACTTTATCAGCAAGAGATATATTTTAATGTAGTGAAATTTATCCTAAGTATCATATGAAGAAGGTAAGAAGATATCTCCACACCATCCCATTCCAATACCAACTGTAGAATCCTACTCATTGCAAACTCCCACTGGGACCAAGAAGACAGCAATCAAGGAAGAGACTAGACAGCTAGAGAGAAAGGGAAGCAGGCCTGATAAGGAGAAACAAGCTCTCATTTTCCTGAGAGCCACCTGGATTAGTTATTTTCCAAATAGTGTCTGCCAAGTAACCAAATCTGGACACTATTTAGGGGCAGGAGTGGTAATACAACTGGTAAAGTGATTGTCTTGAACATGTCCCACTAAGGTTTAATTCCTACTATTCCATATGGCTCCCTGAACCTGCCAGGAGTAATTCCTGAGTGAAGAGTCAGGAGGAAGTACTGAACACTACCAAGTGTGGCCCAAAAAACAAAAGCAAAAACCAAATATAAGAACAACGAAAACAAACAAAGAAAAATAACAATGAAAACCCATGCACTATTTACTGTGGTATGAAATGAACATATTTTAATTAAAACTACACTATTAAAATGAATCTCACTATGTCACTGTTATTATCTTTGGCTTAGATATTTAGTTCTGTTTTTTTTTTTTAACACCAGCAGTGCACCTGAGATCTTTTGGCCTCTGTTCCCTATCCCCTATTCATATGTGTGTTTCTCTTCCTCCACTCAATTTCTTTTTTTTTTTTTTTTTTGGTTTTTGGGCCACACCCGGTAACGCTCAGGGGTTACTCCTGGCTATGCGCTCAGAAGTCGCTCCTGGCTTGGGGGACCATATGGGACACCGGGGGATCGAACCGCGGTCCGTCTCCTAGGCTAGCGCAGGTAAGGCGGGCACCTTACCTCCAGCGCCACCGCCCGGCCCCTCCACTCAATTTCTTTACTTTTCCTCATTATACTTGGAGTCCTAAGTGAGACAACTTCCATTTAATCCATTGCATTTCTTTGTAAAGTTATTCTAAATACCACATATAATTGATATTATTCTATGTTTATCCTTATTTTTATTATTTATTTATTTTTTTGGTTTAGAAGTGATTTATCTTAGTAAAATTTTTTTTCTTTTTATCTTTTTTTTTTATTTAAACACCTTGATTACATACATGATTGTGTTTGGGTTTCAGTCATGTAAAGAACACCACCCATCACCAGTGCAACATTCCCATCACCAATGTCCCAAGTCTCCCTCCTCCCCACCCGACCCCCGCCTGTACTCTAAATAGGCTCTCCATTTCCCTCATACATTCTCATTATTAGGACAGTTCAAAATGTAGTTATTTCTCTAACTAAACTCATCACTCTTTGTGGTGAGCTTCCTGAGGTGAGCTGGAACTTCCAGCTCTTTTCTCTTTTGTGTCTGAAAATTATTATTGCAAGAATGTCTTTCATTTTTCTTAAAACCCAGAGATGAGTGAGACCGTTCTGCGTTTTTCTCTCTCTCTCTGACTTATTTCACTCAGCATAATAGATTCCTTGTACATCCATGTATAGGAAAATTTCATGACTTCATCTCTCCTGACAGCTGCATAATATTTCATTGTGTATATGTACCACAGATTCTTTAGCCATTCGTCTGTTGAAGGGCATCTTGGTTGTTTCCAGAGTCTTGCTATGGTAAATAGTGCTGCAATGAATATAGGTGTAAGGAAGGGGTTTTTGTATTGTATTTTTGTGTTCCTAGGGTATATTCCTAGGAGTGGTATAGCTGGATCGTATGGGAGCTTGATTTTCAGTTTTTGGAAGAATCTCCATATCGCTTTCCATAAAGGTGAACTAGACGGCATTCCCACCAGCAGTAGATAAGAGTTCCTTTCTCTCCACATCCCCGCCAACACTGTTTATTCTCATTCTTTGTGATGTGTGCCATTCTCTGTGGTGTGAGGTGGTATCTCATGGTTGTTTTGATTTGCATCTCCCTGATGATTAGTGATGTGGAGCATTTTTTCATGTGTCTTTTGGTCATTTGTATTTCTTCTTTGTCAAAGTGTCTGTTCATTTCTTCTCCCCATTTATGATGGGATTAGATGTTTTTTCTTGTAAAGCTCTGTCAGTGCCTTGTATATTTTGGAGATTAGCCCCTTATCTGATGGGTATTGGGTGAAATAAGAGAGGACACACGGAAATACCCTGCTCATGGATTGGCAGGATTAACATCATCAAAATGGCAATACTCCCTAAGGCATTATACAGATTTAATGCTATCCCTCTAAAGACACCCATGACATTCTTCAAAGAAGTGGATCAGGCACTTTTGAAATTCATTTGGAACAATAAACACCCTCGAATAGCTAAAGCAATCATTGGGAAAAAGAATATGGGAGGAATTACTTTCCCAAATTTAAACTGTACTACAAAGCAATAGTTAACAAAACAGCATGGTATTGGAATAAGGACAGGCCCTCAGATCAGTGGAATAGGCTTGAATACTCAGAAAATATTCCCCAGACATACAATCACCTAATTTTTGATAAAGGAGCAGGAAATCCTAAATGGAGCAGGGAAAGCCTCTTCAACAAGTGGTGTTGGCACAATTGGATAGCCACTTGCAAAAAATTGAACTTAGACCCCCAGCTAACATCATGTATGAAGGTAAAATCCAAATGGATTAAAGGCCTCGATATCAGCCTCAAAACCATAAGATATATAGAGCAGCACATAGGCAAAACACTCCAGGACATTACAGGCATCTTCAAGGAGGAAACTGCACTCTCCAAGCAAGTGAAAGCAGAGATTAACAGATGGGAATATATTAAGCTGAGAAGCTTCTGCACCTCAAAGGAAATAGTGCCCAGGATACAAGAGCCACCCACTGAGTGGAAGAAACTATTCACCCAATACCCATCAGATAAGGGGCTAATCTCCAAAATATACAAGGCACTAACAGAACTTTGCAAGAAAAAATATTTTTATGGCTTGATTTATTTAACATAATATCTTCCAGCTCTATCCATGTTGCATCAAATTGCATAATTGAATCATTCCTTACAGCTATGTAGTATTCCATTGTATATATGTACCACATCTTCATGATCTATTCATCTGTTGTTGGACATCTAGGTTGATCTAAGCCTTAGCTATTATACTGAGTGCTGCAGTTTAATAATTAAAAAGAGTGGTGAGTGCAGTTAGAGAAATATCTACACTAACAACCACTATGATGCTGTTAATGAGTGAGAGAAGTAGAATGCCTGTCTGAAATACAGGCAGAAGGTGAGGGAGGAGGGAGATGGGGCATTGGTGGTGGGAATGTTGCACTGGTGAAGGAAGGTGTCCTTTTATGACTGAAACCCAGCTACAATCATGTTTGTAATCACGGTGTTTAAATAAAGATAATGTTTTTAAAAAACTTAAAATGGGCCTGTTAACCTGATAGGCTGGGGTCAGAGGTGGTGGCTCTGGGAACATTGGTCAACACTGGTGGTGGGATTGGCCCTAAAATATTATATATCTAAAATACAACTATGAAGAACTTTGTAAATCACAATGGTTTCAATAAACACATTTTAATTTTAAAAAATAATTAAAACAAAAAAGGAGAAGTACCTATTATGTACTGAATTCGACTCAACTGAACTTAACTTGTCAGAAGTAATTAAGTGTTTTTAAGAGAGAAAGGAAATAGGCAAGATAGTAAGACTCATTAAAGTCTGAGAAGTAAAGATGACAAAAGTAGGAAGGAGTTTGGTCTGAATGTACATGTTTTTGCTAACTTTGGCTCACAGAAGTTAAAGCTTCTTTTCTCCCCAGAGGATAGGACACTGGGACCCAATCTATAGAGGTTATCTGAACACACACACACACACACACACACACAATTGAGGACATTCTTGAATTTTCTAAGGTAGACAGTCATACACTGATGATGAGCTGGAAACTATGTTAGTGTTTATTAGTCTTTACAGGCCATGTCTTGTGGGAGAGAGGGACAGAAGATGCTGCTAAGATTTGGTTATATCTCAAAATCTACCCCAATATTTCAATAACCACCTCATTATTACAAAAGAGGTTTCATTGTTTCTATTTAGCAAAGCTTTTATTTATCTCTTTTAGATGAACAAACCCTGGCGTTTAAAAGATAATGAGCCCAAGATCAAATAATGGCTGAGGTTCTTTGAAGAAATATTTTTTAATTTTTTCACCGACGTGAATAAGGTGTAATGAAATTTATGCCCAAAATCAAACAGGAAAAAAGGGGTTTTCTTATTATACCATATTTAATAGTTCCAAAGAATATGTTTTCCAATCCCACCTTTGATTTCTTTACAAATATTAGGACAATTGTATTAAACTTTAGAGCTTAGGTCCTTCTCCCTTTTCTTCCTACTTTATGAAATTAACTTGAATTTTCTATTTCTGCTATCCCCTACTTCAAGAGTCCTTTCTGCTAAGCCCAGACCTTTTTTTGTGTGTACACAAAATGTGTCATTCCTTAGTTCCAAGATAGTCACTTTATTCCAACAGAAAGAAAAAAGCTGTATAAATAAATCTTTATTACTGTCACAGCACTGTTAAAGAATTTTCTAGTTTGAGCTGTTCTTCCTTTGAAATCACCAACTTACCAGGGCAGAGAGGATCCTGCCAGGCATTTTAAATTAGGGAAGACAGTTTTATTGTCAAGGCAGGTCAATCAAATTATAATTGGCTCTAATTTGCACTCCTACCAGCTGTTAAGTTCTCCACCTGAAGCATTCAAATGGTGTGAAATTCTTGCTGGCTTTGTGAAAGCTTCAAAGAGAATCACTCTGTCTTATTCCTACAACCAAAAGTTCTTATTAGGTTTCAACAGAAGTGAAGAAAATGCACCATTAATCCTGACTTTGAGAAACAGGACCTGGTCTGAAGTGAGCTGAGACAGATAAAAATAACCAAACATATTTTCAATGCAAAATCATGCTGGATAAATCAACATTTTTATTTCATTATGAATTAAACTGTCACTTGAAAGCCTTAAGTTTAGCTTGTGTAATGGAATAGCAAACACAGATTCAATGCTGGGATGGGATGTTTTCATGCTGATTTTGAACAAGATCTATTACAATTTCAGATAGCCAACATTTTGTATAGCCAGATAGTTATTTATAGATATTTATAGTTATTTATAGATAGTTATTTATAGACAACTAAAACACCTATAGGGATGCCTTTCTACTAGTGGACTCTCCATCTGCCAGCACATACACTCAACACATGAACTCAACTACAGGAAGAGTGAAAGCATTATCTGGTTAGCACACTATAAAGTGCACAATTTCCCTGTAGCTTCCAGAACCTCAACTTCTTATTTATTCACAATTTCGTTAAAGACAGTTTTGAACAAAGGATGATAGCCAGAATTGGACATGACTAGATATGGAAACAAATTTTTAAAAATGATTGATATAGTCTTTATTTTGTCTGAATTTTTAGAATGCTGGTTGGTCTGCTGCTAAGAAACACCTCTAATTTAAAAGACTGACTGAGGGTGAAGCTCAGTGGTATTTTGCAAGCCTTGGATATATGAGGTCCTGGACTCAATCTTTATTACCACAAAAATAAGTCAATGAATTAGTCAATGACTAATTATGAGTTTTTTAATCTTGATAATTTAGCACATAGGGAAACAGAGCTCCTCTGAAGAAATATTTGATTTTAGAATGGGTTTATGAAAATACATTTAGGGGAGAGCATAATAGTACAGAGGGCAGGGTTTTATCCCAAGCATCCCACAAGTCTGCTAGGAGTAATACCTAAGCCCTGATCATCACCAAAATAACAACGAAAAGAAAATATATTTAAAACTAAAATGAAATATTCAATAGAAATACATTGAAAAGTAAACAGCTTCTAAATTACATTTTGTAGATAACAGTACAGGAACACAATTTTTATAAGAATAGTTACTAGAAGAGTATTTAGCAGAGTAAATGCTAGAACCAATATAATTTTCAAAAATAAGGAATTAAGCACAAAAGGCTCTTTTTTCCATTTATATTGTGATTCCATGATTTACATTATTGTTACTGATAATTCAATGCATACTTTGATCCAACATCTTTTCAGCCACCTGAAAACTTTTAATGAGAAGAGTTAACTTTGTATGAGTTTTAAGCAATCTTTTCTTTGTGTTTGTCTCTATCTTTCAAATTTTGCCAATTAAATTTTTGAAATTGTTATCAACAAGCTCCAAACTAAAATTAATAAATACTTACAACCAATATAAATTGTAGATACTATGTCAAAAATAAAGTCAATTTTCATTTCTCTAGCCAGTCAAATCTCGTAGACCTAATAATTTAGGAAAACCATCATGCCCAATATCAGTAATTTTGAGACCCATCTGACTTACAGTGGAACTAAGAATTGAATGAACACAGAAAATTGAGGAATAACTCAGATGTTTAGTTATCATTTTCCTATATTTTCCTTCATCCTTTTAGCATCTAGGCAAGTTTAGGTGGTAGGTGCTCATCCTCCTTTGTCCTTTCCACCTCTATTCAATTATGGCCTCATCACTTACTTACTATATAGTTCCTCACATACCAAATTGGAATATGAGTTATAAGGAGAACAGAGCTCACAACTTGTAAACTCCTTTTCTCTTACACATTTCTCTTAATCTCCACTCCCAATTAAGTGAAGACACCTATTCCTCCTTAATGTTGCCCTTATCCAAATATAAGTCAATATAAATTCCAAAAGCCATACTCAAGTAGTAGACATATCTTTCCAAGGTATTACTTAATTTTGTCCTTCCAATATGTCTATAAGAGGGCATAATATTATCTGTATTTCCAGATGTCAATAACTGAGGTTTAGGAAAATAAATTAACCCCCTAAAGTCACATAATTTTGGTATATAAATTCTCTTTATGACCCGATACAATATAAAAACCCTTATTACATTTTTAAGACTTGGAACTCAAAACTTTAAAACAAAAATTGACTTCTTTCTTGTGATGGAAGCTATAATGCAGAAAATATAGAGTGATAACTCCATGGAGACTTCTTCAATATGAAAGTATAACTAAATCTCTCAACACATTAGAATATCATAAATTATTTAAAGGCAACCACAAGAAAAAGAGGATAGAAGTAAGCCAACAAACTAACCTTCTGGTTGATAATATCTGTTTCACTTGGGGAAAGTAAATATGAGACTGAACACAAGTCAAAAAGAACTCAGAGACTATAGGAAGGTATTTTTGGAAATTTGGTAACTATGTTGTTTCTCTAGACATATGAGTCTAGAAAGTTCATCCAGGCCAAAAAGAGTTTATTTCTTGCTTTTGTGTTAGGGAATAACTGAGATGAAGATTCAAAAAACCCTCAGATTCACCTGTGTTGGCAAGCACTAGTTCCTGGAAGGTGCCATTGAAAAACTTTAATATTCTCCAAATTAAATAAAATGCTGGGAATGCTCTTTGTTTATTCTGACTATAGGGTACACATGTATTCTTTATATAAAGCTTTATATTATTTCCTCTACTGAGTTCTTTAAAGCTTCTCTCTTTTTTTTTTTTTTTGGTTTTTGGGCCACTCCTGACTATGCGCTCAGAAATCGCTCCTGGCTTGAGGGGACCATAAGGGATGCCGGGGGATCAAACTGTGGTCCGTCCTACGCTAGTGCTTGCAAGGCAGACACCTTACCTCTAGCACCACCTTCCCAGCCCCTAAAGCTTCTCTTGAAAGGGGAAAATTTTCCCAGACCCTGGACCTGAAACTCAAGACAAAAGATCACTTCATCATACCATCTTCATAGAATCCTACAATAATGGCAATTAACCCAAATTTACTCAGAAAGCAACATAGAGGAGTTATAGAGGCAATAAACTCTACTTTATTCTTACCTATATGGCTGTGTATCTTAGGCAAGTAACTGGGCATTCTGTTTCTCAGTTTTCTTGCCATAGAATGCATTAATAGTACCTATTAAATATTCATAAAATGTATTTATAAATTAATCATATGTTGGTCTGAACATCAATTAGCTTACCCAATGAAAATTTATAAAATATAAACTTTTACCTAATAAAATAATACACATAAGGTTGTTGGTACAGTGCCTAATCCATTGTAATCACTCAGCAAATGTTAGCATATGTATTAACATTATTGTGTTATCATTGTTGTCTTACCAAGTTTTACTGTTGATAAAAGACAAACTATATCTTACAGCTATGCTTAATTCCCAGGACTTGAGTTTCTACCTCCAGGTCAATTATTTAAACAAAGAAAAAAAAATTCTCAGTTAAAGTTTTAAAGACAAATTCATTTCTTGGAAGAATCTGGCACTCTAGATATAAGAAATAAAAAGATAAACAAAAATAAAGAAGGTATGTGTACAGGCAGTAGTAAGTGCTGACTTTGGAAAACTTAATTTAAGGTGAAAAATTAATTTAAAAATTCCAACCTAGAAAGTTCTACTTCCTCTACTCAAAATAATAATTTGCCTGTCTTATACATATCAATGAAGTAATACTTGAGAAACATAAACTGTGGTCAAATCTTGTTTTAGTTATCTCAGTTTTTTAGGCAAGTTGTTCAACTTTTTAAACTTTCATCCTTCCTCTATAACATGGAAATCATTCCAACACTACAAATTTTGATTACTGAGTATCTGGTACTTATCACACCTTGATGATGAATCCTGTTTCTCCTTCTATATGAAATCTCATTTTAATGTGCCCATTCAAAAAGAAGTAATGCCACATGGTACTACTGGTCCATTTGGGGATAAAAATAACAAGCTAAACAATCCTGATAACCTGGTTCTAACATAAGCTCAGAACACTAGAGAAACTTATCTACTAGAATTTCCTACTAAATAGATCTCCCAAAATAGGAAAAATTGCTGCTACATAAGAAAATAAACAATAAGAGTTACAGTTGTTAAGGAAATGCATCTAAAAAAATATTCTAAGGAGATATACAATGTCCCCTTTAAGTCTTTTGAAATAGTTGGAATTGGGGGGTAGAGGTAAATATCTGGAACACAGCTTCAGCCTGTGATTTGGTCTTGTGAAGTCTAAAAAATATCCCTAAGCAGTCACATATCAAGAAATTTCCCTGAGCAGGGGTTTTCTGAAAAAACCGAATCTAGTAAAGAGCAACAGTCCACAGCAAAGGGGGGTGGGGGAAAGGGGGCCTTCAAAAGTAAATTAGTAGCAGTGACAGTGAAAGTTTCTTCTCAGGCTGAAAAATCTATCTTTTCACTTTGGGAGCTGGTTGGCAGCTAGTTGGTGGCGGGTGTTTCTCTACCTGAGGAGTTACGAATTGAGGGTACATCTTGTTTGTTTCCAGAGCCTGGTTATTGTGAATAGTGCTGCAATAAATATAGGTGTGAGGAAGGGTTTTTTTGTATTCTATTCTTGTGTTCCTAGGGTATATCCCTAGGAGTGGAATAGCTGGGTCGAATGAGAGCTCAATTTCCAGTTTTTGGAGGAATCTCCATATCACTTTCCATAGAGGTTGGAATAGACAGCATTCCCACCAGCAGTGGATAAGAGTTCCTTTCTCTCCACATCCCCATCAGCACTGATTGTTCTCATTCTTTGTGATGTGTGCCAATTTCTGTGGTGTGAGATGGTATTTCATCATTGTTTTGATTTGCATCTCCTTGATGCCCTTCAACAGACGAATGGCTAAAGAAACTGTGGTACATATACACAATGGAATATTATGCATCCCTCAGGAGAGATGAAGTCATAAAATTTTCCTATACATGGATGTACATGGAATCTATCATGCTGAGTGAAATAAGTCAGAGGAAGAGAGAGAGAGAGATGCAGAATAGTCTCACTCATCTATGAGTTTTAAGAAAAATAAAAGTCATTTTTGCAACAATCCTCAGAGACAATGAGAGGAGGTATGGAACTTCCAGCTCACTTCATGAAGCTCACCACAAAGAGTGGTGAGTGCTGTTATAGAAATAACTACACTGAGAACTACCATAATCGTGTGAATAAATGAGGGAAATGGAAAGCCTGTCTAGAGTACAGGTGGGGATAGACTGGGATGGAGGGAGATTTGGGACATTGGTGGTGAGAATGTTGCACTGGTGAATGGGGGTGTTCTTTACATGACTGAAACTTAATTCCAATCATATTTTTAATCAAGATGTTTAAATAAAGATAAAAAAGAATTGAGGGTACAAAGGGTTGAATGGAAGGAAATAAGAGATGAGGCATGAGAGAGTGAAGGGCTAGAAAAGAATTTGTAAGGTGGTAAGCGAAGGGGGGAATGAAGTGGTTATATATAAAAGGGGAAGGACAATATACAACATAAACAAACATATCTATATTACAGATGGACATTAGACAGACATTGAGGTGGCCAACACATACACTCATGTGCAACCATAGATAGACACTGAGGATGGATTCATGAGTTACAGTTGAAAAGCTGACCAGGTGAAATGGGACAGAACACTTAAAAATATAAAGCTGGCTGGTTGATTGGCAGTGGTTTATCAGAACTTATTAACATTAGTATCACAAAAGTTGGTATATAATCCCCCCACTGCTCAATTTGACTGGCTTAAAAAAATATAAAGCTGGCTTTTACAGCAACAGCTGGAAGCAGTCCTCTGCCAGGAAGGACACTGCCAAGGGTCTGACATCGACCTCTTAAAAAGAGACTTCTGTTTACACTGAGAAGACTTGACAGCAACAATGACCTGCTCTACAGGACATGGTTCTCTCTAGTCCCCCTTAAGTGTGAGGTGAAACGAGAGGATGCTCTGCACCTTCCTGACTGCAATATGGGAGATGCAGACTCCAGGATCTTTAATACAGAAGCATGATACCAACAACAGAGACTATGTGAGGAATGGAGGTGTATTGCCACTACAGACGATGACTTGAATTGAACAAACTAATTTGCCTGGAGCCTGGAGTCAGTCCTGTGCCAGGAAACTTCAGGGGTAAGGTCTCCTTGTATTTAGACCATAATTTGTCTTTCCATGTCCCTTATGTTTTGGTGGGCCTATGCAAACAAATGCCACTTTAATACCATTTTTTACTATGTTCCCTTGATTCCAATTCTTAAGAAAAACAAGCCACTAAAACTTTTGATGTTAACCTAAACTAGTTAGCATGTACATGGAACTAGAGAAATGTACGTTGCCCTCAATGTTTAGGGAGTTACATAGGTCTAATGTCTTTAGATTATATTGTGTGCTGCTAAGAAATAGTATGTACTACAACTGGGGATTTGAGGGACAAAGTAATTGTATTGTAGAGGTGTTCAGTTCTGTTTCTATTAGTGTTCTTTGGCTGAAAGTTCAAGGCTGGGATATCATCGATGGGACTACCGAGAACTCTGTTTATGGGTGATTGGGCTTCCACTGTAACTTTACCCGGTCCTCTTTCTTTGCATCTTTGTTGTCATAATTAAAATAATAATAATAAAAAATGTCAACAATATAAAAAAATATAAAGCTGGCAATTCAGATGGAAAGGTTTTCCATTTTCTAGGCAAATCATGATTGGTGAGGGTAAACTTTACTGAAGAAAGGCTTCCTGAGTTAGATTATGTATAAAACATTCTTTTTTTGTTTTGTTTTGTTTTGTTTTTGGGTCATACCCTGTGAAACTCAGGGGTTACTCCTGACTATGAACTCAAAAACCTCTCCTGGCTTGGTGGACCATATGGGACTCTGGGGATCGAATAGCAGTCTATCCTAGGTCAGCTGCGTGCAAGGCAAATGCCCTACCACTGTGCTATCACTCTGACCCAAACAGTCTTAAAAATATTCATAATTTTCAAGTCTAGAAAACTAAGTGATATGGTAATGTCACTGTAAGAGGACTCTACACCTACATTCTACATGAAAAAGAAGTGTTTATGTCCTCTACAGAAATATTCCTAGTGTCAGAGAGATAGCACAGCGATGTTTGCCTTGCAAGCAGCCAATCCAGGACCTAAGGTGGTTGTTTTGAATCTTGGCATCCCATATGGTCCCCCGTGCCTGTCAGGAGCTATTTCTGAGCAGATAGCCAGGAGTATTCCTTGAGCACTACCGGTGTGGCCCAAAAACCAAAAAAAGAAAAAAAAAATATTTCTGACTACCATATGCTGTTCCCATGTATCTCCTTACAAATAGTAAAATTATCAGATGCAGTTAAATAAATGGAAACTCTAGGGCTTCAAATGAAATGTTTATTAAGAAAACTCCTCATGAATCATTGCTATTTCCACAATTTGCTAAACATACTGAAAATTGGAAAAGATAGATCAGTATCTCACTGTCAGATTGATACATAGTCAAAATGAAGCTCACCTCTGAAGTAATAGATGACAGATTGTCAATACACTAATAAAAAATAGTCAGGCTTCACATAATTTTAAAAGGAAATTATATTAATCATACTTGGTATGTATAATGACTTTGAGGGAGAAGAAAATAAAAAAGATGATAAAATGGACTACATACTTAAGATGTTTTTAACTTTTAAAAACCTTTTATGCATACAATATTTTATGAATTCTTATAACTATTCAGTAGGACATTTAAATCTTTGTGATGAAGACTAAAAGTCGTTAAATCAAAACTCATAAAAGTGTCATCTTGAAGAAAATGATTCTGTGGTCAGATTCTTAGATCCTGGGGACAAAATGACAATACTTTGCTATCCTCTGTTTGCAAGAGTGTGTTCATTTTGCTGATTATCTTTCAAAAAAAATTAACCCACATAAATTTAGATAATAAGCAATTTATTTTCATTCCAATGAGAGATGTTAGAATCTTGTCATTGAGTAAGTCATTTAAAATTTATGAATTAATGTGAAAAGATTATCCTTGGTAATCATATGGTATGTTCATGTCATATCAGGACCAACTGACATTTCATACCAAGATCAAGTAAAAATTTTTGAGAAAATTATGTGAAAATGTAGTCATACAGCATTCTCTAGGAAAGGCTTACCAAATACACTTATGTTTGCTACAGTATTCATCACCAGTTATTTTACAGAGTTTCTTTTAGGAAAATGCCCCTAACATTCACCTTTATTTGAACCTTTATTAATAACTACTACAATTGTCTAATGTGAACTCAACCCAACTCCTAACTCTAAAATAACTCTGACTTTATTTAAAGGCCTAATACCCTATTCTTGACCAAACCCATCAAACTTAGCCTGATATTTCTCCTAATTCTATTTTTGTTTTGTTTTGTCTTGTTTGAGGAGCCATTTCAAGCCATTCTCAAGGGTTACTCTTGAATTTGCACTCAGAAATCATTCCTGGCAGGCTCAGGAGATCATATAGGATGCTGGAAAGAGAACTTGGGGTGGCTGCATTGCAAGGTTAACACCCTACCCTCTATGTTATCATTCCAGGCCCTTCATCCAAATTTTATTCTTAAAGACTACCCTGACTCAAATACAGTCCTAGCCCTAGCTCTAATACTAAACCTTACCTTATCCCTTAACCTAACTGAATTTTTAATGTAATCCTAAGTAAATACAAAGGGCAAATATTTGCCATTGCCTTTGCTTCTCCTGCAAATTACACTAAACCAATTATACATCTTCAACTTAACTTTTATTCTCAATGATTATGTCTTTACCAAGACATGATACTAATTATAACTTAATCTTACTCCTACCCCTAATCCTAACCCTAATTTAATGCCAACCCTAACTCTATTTAGAGGCCTACCCTTTATCTTTACCTTGGTTAAATCTTCCAGTCAAACTAAACATAAATTTTTAATCTTCATTCTTACTTTCATTTTCAGTTTACCTAAACCTAACATTAAAACAAACCCCAAACTCTATATAAATGCTTAACCTTTATTATAGCATTGGCCTAATCTTGCCAATTACACTATAGCTAATATTCAGACTAATTACTTTATTCTCAATTTCTACCATGCACCAAACCTAACCCTAATTTTAATCCTAACCAGAAAACTTATAATTACTATAGCATTGACCTTATCCTACCAAGTACACTAAATTTAACAATCACCCTTATCCTAACTTTTAAGTTTTGCCAAGGCCTAACATTAACCTTAAACCTAACCTAACCCTAACCATAAATATTCAGTGAAATAATCCTTAACATAACCTTGGCCTACTCCTACCAATTAAATTAAATTAAATTAAATTAAATCTAACATTTACCCAAAGATTAATTTTTATTCACAATTTCTATCATGGCCTTTACTCCTAACCTTGACTTCAGTCCTAATTCTAACATTAACCTTGACCTAACTACATTCAGACTTGACCTAATTTTACTTTTATATAAACCTAATATACATCTTCTTCCTAACTTTGATGTCCAACTTCTACCATGGTCTAACATTAAACCTAACCACAATTGAACAATAATATGGCAGAAATTCACTGAATTTCATATCTTTCCTATATACTAACCATGAACTAAAGGATATCAAAAACTTTTTAAAATCTATTCAGAATTTTACTTAAAAAAATCAAGTACCCAGAAGCTGGTATTTGGGCTTATGTCACAAGAAATATTTTTGGGATACATGCAGGCACCCTCTTTCTAACCCTAATTTCTCATACTTCCAGAAGCCCTGGCAGCCAAAAACACACCCACAAATACAGTTGCCATGTCTGCACCCAGCCAGCTCTATAAATTCACTCTGTTATGGAAAGAGATATAAACCAAGCCATGAAAAATTATAGTATGCTTGCCATGCAGCTGAAAGCTGAAAATATTGGTAGGAGAGCCTGGGCCAAATTTCTGCAGTTTCAAAGCAACACCTGCTGCAACTATCACCCACAATGAACTTTGCCATAAGCTCTGCTTTACCATTTCTCTGCAGCTCTCTACAAAGACACACATATGACCCAAAACTTTAGGTATGCCTGGAGTATTGGGCTGATATTACCAGTACTTTTTCTTTTTTCTTTTTTTTTGAGTGAGTACAGACACTATCCCAAGCCCTGGCAACATAAACCATGCCCCACAAAAGCTGTGAAACAGAGAGATGGGTTTGTTCACTTCTTTTGTGCAGTCAAATAGACACTAAGCTATATCCTCATCTACCATTTACTTCCTATATTTAGTTGGCAATGCAGTCAACTTTTCTGAAAGTTAGTGCATGCTAACATAGTGAAATCAGTGAGAAAAGAAAGCCAAATATGTAGCAAAACTCATTGACATTCTGAAAAATCTGAATATATGATCAGCCCATATGTTTAAAAAAACACACAATTGAAATTCAATAGTAAGGAATGTAAGAATGGAAAAAAAAAAACAGGGAAATATTGCCTGGGGGAATGGTTCTGAATCTGGCACGTTTTATGCTTTCTCCATGACTGAATAATGTACGTATTAATGCCTTGACCCTTTTTTGTTTGTTTGGGGTGGTGAGTTGTTTGAGATATTTTTTGTTTGTTTTTGACCAGTTACAAATGAGGAGTTAATGACTTGGTAAAGAGTTTTATGAGTTAGAAATCCAATGTTGTCAGCATGAAAATCTCTACAGTATGAAATTTTGGAATTTTTTTAAATATGCGTGTAATGCATCTTGCAATTTTCTTTTTTTCTTAGCTCATTTCTGATCATTTTGCTGTATTTATTTAAAACAGATGGGCTAGAAGACTTAGTACTTTAGGTTAGGAATGGTTTTGACTTGTTATTTAAGGTACTGATATTTAAGGTCACCAAAGAATGTCTTCTTTGTCCCAGAATAAGATATAAAATGAAAGAGTATTTCCAATTCTAACATGAGATTGAAAAAAATTTTTTTAGGATGAATGTAAAGGGGAGGGTAAAAAAAGTGAATTGGGGTGGTTTTCATAGCCAAGAATTTTTGAAAATTTCATTTGGTTTAATAAAAATTGTGCAAACTATTACAATTGCTCTGAGGACTGGGATGTCTTTGCCTTTTGTTTGGAAACAAATAAAAATAGCTGAATTATTAATGGGAAGTAAATTGGTTACTGTGTGTTTAGAGTTACTCTTTAATTCACACATACATCTGTATTAACATCTTAATGGTACTTTCTACAGATTATAGCATAGTTGTAATGGCATCCAAGGAACCATTTAAAAGATAATGTTTCTAGCAGAGACATATTCAAATAAGTGGATTGTGTTGGTGGATCTAAGAAAAAAAATATCTGAACTAAATAAAAAAAATTTTTACTTTTGAAATTAGAGTATACAGTCCACATGATCACCCTTATTTCTGACCCAATGCAGGAGCTTAGGGGTTATCAAGAGCACCCTCGGTCTCAAATATATCATTAGAACTAACTAAAAATTATAAAGTGATGGTTAGAATCTATTATAGTGAAATAATAAAATTATACAAGCCAAATTCAATCATGAAATACATGGGACACTGTCCAGAAGGTTTCCAACAGAAAACTTCTAGTTTACTTCTCACCATGGAATCAAGAATGGTTTTCATCTTTTGGACTACTTTTGGATTGTGTGGGGAGTGTTACACCCAGCAGTACACAGGACTTATTTTTTGCTATATGCTCAGAATCACTCCTAGTGGTGCTTTGTGGCACATATGCAGTGCGAGATCAAACCTGGTCAACTTCAAGCAAAGCAAGCTACTTACCCACTGTACTATCCCTCATCTTTCATAGATGGTTATAATTATCCTAGGAACTATGCGTTACAGCATGCATTAAATGTTGCCAACAGACAAAACTTGGTGTCTAGAGATTTTCTTGTGGAAACATAGCTGACTGTCCATATAGCTGACCTTTAGTTTCCATCTCTTCAACAGTCTTTTTAGAGCAGCTACTGTGTGGTCCAAAGTCCGTTTCATCAACCATACAGTTAGTTGTCTGTGGAGAACTGTAGCTGCCAGGTAAAACAAACAATTTCGCTAGAATATCTCCCAGAAAATAAGGCCAAAGGCTAGAAAGAGCTCCCTTGGTTAGTTTCAACAGTCAACTATTTAAAACTTACTGTTATGTAGAAAGACCACCCCTTAGCTTTGGCCAAAAGTTTCTTACATCTAAACGAGCACATTTGTTTGACTATCTACTTTAGTAGAGTTTATACAACAGACACAGCAATAGGATCACAATGAATATACTTAACATTTGGAGAATTAAGTGTGGAATGGAGGCAGATTTAAAGAAATCATACATTCTATAGGCCATAAGGTATAACTTCAGAATTTTATATTAATTTGATTATTTAGGCTCCACCCCCGCTTGACCTTCTGCAATTTTTACCTGTTGTAAATTTCTGTAGAACTATTAAACATAGCAATTATGTGTTGCTTATCTCAACAGAGTGTTTTAAATAATAAATTTTTCCATTTACATACTGAAGAGGATGGGCTATAATTTGGTTTTCAGAGTCTAAATCAGTTGACAACTTATCCATTGACCCTGTCAGTTTCCAGGTTTATATCAAGATGAGTTTTTATTGAGTGATTTATATGGTAGGGCTAATATTCATGTAGGTGTTATTCAGAATAATTTTTATACCTTTAACTGTTCTGCTGGGTATATTTTATTTATCCAACTTTATTTTGATTCACCTAATAGTGAAAGCACACATAGTTTATTGAAATAAATTACAAGTGCCTCTGGAGATTTTGCCATTTCCTTAGGTTTGAAGAGTTGTAAGATTCCCTGGAGCTGTGTCTTTAAGTCACAGCAGCTGGGATGGAGTCATATTGCCCAAAGCTATTTTGGCATCCTTCTGTATTAAAGTTACCAAGAAGTCCTTTGAGATATAAGTATAAAAATAAAAAGAACTTTTCCAATATTAGACTATAATATCCAAAATAATGTGTTAAATCTGTCAAACTCATTCACTTCACTGCCTTCCAGACAAACTCCATTCACTGTATTTATCCTGTAAGAGTATCCTTCTAATCTATTTATTCTAGTTAATAGGTTTCTTTAATTCTGATTTCCATACAATATGGCAATCTAACTTTCCCAAAATAAATAAATTACAACTTTTATCCCTAAAGTTCTTGTCTTTGCACAAGGATTTAAATTATGGTGCATGTTGTTGCCTTTGGTACTGTTAGTCTGAGAGCAGTCAATATACAAATGTATACACAAACATGATGGATGCTCTACTCTAGGGTTAGACTGATAGTCTCAAAGTTAGATGTAATTTTGTTTTGTATCTCATAATGAAATAATCAAGTTACTCTCAGAAAGTTTTTAAGCTCTTATTGCTAGTTCAACATTCAGTTACTTCTTTTATTTAGAACTTTAGGTGTCTTCAAATATACATTGGCATATAAATTGGTTTAATCCTAAAGAAATACAGTATTTTTTAAGAATTGAAGTTGCCTAGTGATAGGTGCAGCTGGTATGACTTCAGCAGGGTAGGGACTTGGCCCAACTCTCCTGAGATTGACAGATTTCAGCTGTATGGTTGGTGTACCCATAATTTTTCATTGTTTGGTTCACATACCTTTATAGAATAGATTGATTCTATAAAGCTGGCCAGATGCAGACATTGTAACTGCATTGGTGGGGCACAGTTTTGCTAGATGAATTTTTTGTGGCATCCAAGTATAAAAAAGTGGTATCAGAGCTAGATGTAATTTTAAGTATGAGTAAGACTTCTTTTTCTCAAAGTGAAGCTGTGAATTTCCATAAAGAAAACAATAAAGGGTCTATTGTTCTAATCCCTATCAGTATACCAGTGTTTTTTGTTCTATAGTTTGCCATACACAGAAAACAAGAGTGACATGCATTGTGAGTATAGCATACTATGGTATAGTGGCATGCCTACTCTTTATTTTGACAGTTATAGTTAGGGATACTGATAAGCATTTGATAATTCAGGTTTATAATTATATAGTGATCAGTCAATTATGAACTGTATAACATATGACCCAATTGCCCATTTGGGAACAGTTGCCCTAAATTATTTCTCAAATGAATTATTTTGCAGTAGATATAAATATGTAAAAATAAGAGTGAAAAGATACTGACACATATCCAGAGTTCTCTTTATTCATTAACCTTTAGTTTAGTTTATCATTATATTGTAAGACCAAAATGTCTTCAAAACAACACTGCTCAAGTTGGAGGAAAATTTTCCATTCAACCACATTAATTTACAAAGTGGGAAAATCTACTTTATGGTCTACAAATGTGGAAAAAGTCTGCAAAGCAGAAAAAGTCTACTTAGTTGCAAAGTCTACTAGCATGAACAGTCCATAATGTACCTGATCTCCTACGTTTTGAAGCTAATCAGGACCAGGACCGAAAAGTACATGGTAAAAACCAACACCTTCTTGCAAGTACTTCTAGTACTATGTTGAAAAGGAGTGGTAAGAGAAGACAGCCTTGTCTTTTACCAGAATTTAGAGGAAAGGCTTTTAGATTTTCTCCACTAGGGATAATATTTGCCATTGGTTTGTGGTAGATGGCCTTAAATGTATTGAGAAAGGTTCCTTTCATTCCCATCTTGCTGAGAGTTTTTTTTTTTTTTTATCAAGAATGGGTGTTGGACCGTATCAAATGCTTTCTCTGCATCTATTGATATGATCATGTGGTTTTTATTTTTCTTGTTGTTGATGTTGTGTATTATGTTGCTAGATTTATGAATGTTAAACCATCCTTGCAATCCTGGGATGAAACTTACTTGATGAGGCATTGGATCCTATTTGCCAGGATTTTGTTGAGGATCTTTACATCTGTGTTTATCAGGGATATTGGTCTGTAATTTTCTTTTTTGGCAGCATCTCTCTCTAGTTTTGCTATCAAGGTGATGTTGGTTTTATAAAAACTATTTAGAAGTGTTCCCGATTTTTTCAATTTTATGAAAGATCCTGGCCAGGATTGGTAGTAGTTCCTCTTGAAAGGTTAGAAAGAATTCATTAGTGAATCCATCTGGGGCTGGACTTTTGTTTTAGGGCAGACATTTGATTACCATTTTAATTTCCTCATTAGTGACGGGGGTGTTTAGATATGCTACATCCTTCTTCTTCAACAGTGAAAGATTATAAGAGTTCAAGAGTTTATCCATTTCTTTCAGGTTCTCATATTTTATGGCATAGAGTTTCTCAAAGTAGTCTGATTACTCTTTGAATCTCTGGAATATCTCTAGTGATCTTCCCCTTTTCATTTCTAATAGGGGTTATTAAGTTTCTCTCTCTTCATGAGTTTTTGCCAATGGTCTATCCATTTTTTTTTTATTTTTTCAAAGAACAAACTTCTGCTTTCTTTGATCTTTCAGATAGTTTTCTGGGTTTCCACTTCATTGATTTCTGCTCTAAGCTTTGTTATTTCCTTCTGTCTACCTATTTTTGCTTCCTTTTGTTGATCATTTTCTAATTTTATAAGCTGAGTCATTAAGCTATTCAGGTATTCCCCTTCTTCCTTCCTGATGTGTGTTTGCAAAGCTATAAATTTTTCTCTCAGTACTGCTTTTGCTGTGTCGCATAGATTCTGATAATTTGTGTCTTCATTGTCATTTGTTTCCAGGACAGTTTTTATTTCTATAGCGATTAAGCAAGAAAAAGATATCTAGGGCATCCAGACAAGAAAGGAAGGAGTCAAGCTCTCACTGTTTGCAGATGCCATGATACTATAATTAGAAACCCTAAATACTCTACCAAAAAGCTTCTAAAAACAATAGATTAATATAGCAATATGGCAGGCTACAAAACTAACAAACAAAAATTAATGGCCTTTATAGATAATGGCCTAATATTATTGATAATAGGGAAGAAATGGAATTAAGAAAACAACACCATTCACATTAGTGTCACACAAACTCAAATATCTTGGAGTCAACTTGATTAAACTTGTGTAGGACCTATATAAAGAAAACTATAAAACCCTGCTTCAAGAAATAAGAGAGGGCACAAGGAAATGAAAACATATACCCTGCTCATGGATTTACAGGGTTAATATCATTAAAATGGCAAAACTTCCCAAAGCATTGTACAGATTTAATGCAATACCTCTAAAGATACCCATGACATTCTGAATCAAAGAAGTGGATCAAGCACTTCTGAAATTCCTTTGGAACAATAAACGCCCATGAATAGCTAAAGCAATCCTCAGGGAAAAGAATATGGGAGTCAATACTTTAGCCAATTTTAAACTGCATTACAAAGCAATAGTTATCAAAATAGCCTGGTATTGGAATAAAGACAAATTCTCAAATCAGTGCAATAGGATTGAATACTCAGAGAATGTTCCTTAGATATACAATCATTTAATTTTTTATAAAAGGGCAAGAAATTTCTAAATGGTGCAAGGAAAGTTTCTTCAACAAGTGGTTGACTTATTGACACAACTGGCTAGCCACTTGCATAAAAGCATACTCTGACCCCCAGCTAACATCATATACTAAGGTAAAATCCAAATGGACTAAAGACCTTGATATCAGGCCTGAAACCATAAGGTATATAGAACAACATGTAGGTAAAACACTCCATGACATTGAGAGTAAAGGCATCTTCAAGGAGGAAACAGCACTCTCCAAACAAGTGGAAGCAGAGATAAATAGAAGGGATTATATTAAGCTAGAAGCTTCTGCACCTCAAAGGAAATAGTGCCCAGGATACAAGAGCCACCCACTGAGTGGGAGAAATTATTCACCCAAAACCCGTTAAACAAGGAGCTAATATCCAAAATCTACAAGGCACAGACATAACTTCACAAGAAAAAAACATCTAATCTCATCAAAAAATGGGGAGAAGAAATGAACAGACACTTTGACAAAAAAGAAATACAAATGGCCAAAAGGCACATGAAAAAATGCTCCACATCATAATAATCAGGGAGATGCAAATAAAAACAACTATGAGGTACCATCTCATGCCACAGAGATTGGTGCACATCACAAAGAATGAAAACAAGCAGTGCTGGTGAAAATGTGTAGAGAAAGGAACTCTTATTCACTGCTGGTGGGAATGCCATCTAGTCCAATCTTTATAGAAAGCAATATGATTCCTCCCAAAACTGGAAATTGAGGTCCCATGTGATCCAGCTATACTACTCCTAAGGATATACCCTAAGAACAAAAAAAATACAATACAAAAATCCCTTCCTCACACCTGTATTCATTGCAGTGCTATTTACAATAGCCAGACTCTGGAAACAACCAAGATGCCCTTCAACAGAGGAATGGCTAAAGAAACTGTGGTACATATACACAATGGAATACTATGCAGCTGTCAGGAGATATGAAGTCATGACATTTTCCTATACATGGATGTATATGGAATCTATTATGCTGAGTGAAATAAGTCCGAGGGAGAGAGACACAGAATAGTCATCTATGGGTTTTAAGAAAAATAAAAGACATTTTTGCAATAATTCTCAGAAACAAAAGAGGAAGGGCTGGAAGGTCCAGCTCATGGTATGAAACTCACCACAAAGAGTGGTGAGTGCAGTTAGAGAAATAACTACACTGACAACTATCATAACAAAGTGAATGAATGAGGGAAGTAGAAATCCTGTTTCAAATATAGGCTGGGAGTGATGGAGAGGAGGGAGATTAGGGACACTGGTAATGGGAATTTTGCACTGTTGAAGGTGGGTGTTCTTTATATGACTGGAACCCAACTACAATCATATTTGTAATCAAGATTTTTAAATAAAGATATTTAAAAAAAGAAATCAACAGCTCACCCTCTGACTTTGATAGAATTGAGATAAAATACAGTATTATTTTATCACTCTGAATATCTTTCAAGTCAAAATATTATCTTTGGCTTACCCCTTGAATTTCCTTATTTGTTCCTTATTTATTAATTTTTCTTACATTCAGAGATTATTTCTATATTCTTTTGGTATCATTTATAAAGAGCTCTTTAGGAAAAGCTAATGGAATCATTTTAGGCAAAATAACATATTACATTCAATTTATTTCAAGCTTTCATATTAATCTCATAAACCTTTTCAACTCCATGCCCTGCCAACTAACTATATATCTAAGTTTTCAAAGGGATGTTATTTTAGATTTTGGAATCATAGAGTATTGGGATTTTATCCCAGGATCTCCCATACATTTATCTGCCGTCAACTTCACCAATTACTTTCCCCACATAAATATGAAGCCTTGAGTCTTCATATGGAAATTGATCCTACTTTTTTAAATGGGATTCTTGATAAACATTTTAGATGATTACTTCAAGTAATTTCATATCAGCTTTCTCATTGTCTTTTTATTCCAGATTGTATTAAATATGGTGTATTTTTGAATGTTTACATTCGGAAACCAGCAGAAGGGTCTACTTTATTCAATAACCAATAGTGCCACATTAAGATATTAATCCATCAAAATGCAATTTATTCATCTTATTTCTCAATAGTCATTTAAAGATTATTTTTAATTGGCTTAACACCTTTAGTCTTTTTAATATTCTTCTGAATTATTCTAATTTTAGCATATCTCAAATTATAATGGAAGCCATGACAATAAACAGTATGTTGTTCTTGAATTGTAGCTTAATATGAATATTATATCAGAAACGATAAGTAATATCCATGCCAAAGAGATACTTTTAATCATAGAATTTCCTATGATTTAAGCAGAAGAAATGTTTAATGAATGAGTATTCCTATCATCTCAGCACGGCTTTGTGTACAAAGCAGATTATTCTCTCATCTAGGATATTCCCAAAGGAGCTAGGTAGTCTTCCGACTTAGATTAATTTTTCCAATGATTTTTATCAAAGCCACCTGTTTTTCTAGGATATAGCTTTCTAAGTGTCTGATCATGTATAGTCATCTTCCATAGTTTATTATGAGCTGGGTCATGAGTTAACTCAAGCATACTCTTCTATTATGCAATTTACAAAATAAAATCTTTCCTTAAATGTGGTCAACTTTCTTCAGGATGCTGGTAATATTAATGCACAAAATTAAATAGTTTCTTCATGTTATATATCTTGTTTTACTGTTTTCTTTATTTTTCCTTCTTTCATTCAGACTCTCTTCTTGGTTACCAGAATGATCCCAGAATAATTTTTCTGTTAGTTACAGCCCTAAGTTTGACAGCCATGGCTCACAGGAATGAGATCAATCCTTAACTCATAATCAGCTTCTGTCCTGAACTATTTACTTTCATTGTTTTGTTGTTTGGTTTGTTTGTTGCTTGTTTGTGGGCCTCAACCAAAGATATTCAGGGGTTATTCCTGGCTCTGTGCTCAGGAATTACTTCTGGCACTATATGGGGACCACATAGGAATTTGGGGATCAAACCCAGGTCAGTCCCATTGGGAGACCATTTGGGATACTGGGGATCACACCTGCACCCTACCACTGTGCTACCACTCCATTCCCCTTAATTTATTTATATATGCATACATACATACATAAATACATACATACATACATACATACATACATACATACATACATACACATGTATATATATGTTTAGAATTCTCAAGATAACATCAAATTGCATTTAGGGGGAAAAGCTTAGTTTAGTTTAGTTTTGTTTTGTTTTGAGGGGGCCACACTTGGGGCACTTAGGGGTTACTCATGGCTCTGTGCTCGGAAATTGTTCCCAACAAGCTCAGAGGACTGTATGAAATGCCGGGAATTGAACCCAGGTCTATCCTGGGTCATCCACGTGCAAGGCAAATGTTCTACCACTGTGATATCTCTCCCACCCCAACATCAAATTGCATTTAGAAGAAGAAAAACACCTCCTTTATTTTTTGGATAAAGTTATGTTTTTCAAATACAAACTATCTAAAAGTTAACTAGGGTTTTCAGAATTTAACCCTCAGATCCACTGCCTAATTGATGTCATACAGCTACAAGGCCAACTCTGTAATATACATAGACATTGTTCTAGACCACAACTCTATCAGGGGTCTCAAACTCGCGGCCCGCAGACCGTTTGCAGCCCTCCGTAAAACATCTTGTGGCCCTGTCCTAGAGAAATTTGTTTTGTTTTGTTTTGTTTGAGTTGTTTGGGTCACACCCCCAAATGTTCAAGGCTTACTACTGACTTTGCACTCAAGGATCACATCAACTTTACCTCCTGCGGTCCCCAGGTAAATTGAGTTTGAGACCCCTGCTTGAATTGTACAAATATAAGTGACTGCAGTGCTTGGAGCAGAGGGACAGAGAATCTAATTAGAATTCTTGCTTTTTAAAAATATAACCTGAGTTTATTTAGAAGGTTAGTGATCACAATCATCATGACATTGGGACAAGTCCCTTGATAGAAAAATATCCAAGGGACAAGTCCCTTGATAGAAAAAATACCTAATGGATAGAAAATATCCATGCATATGAGAGCTTCATTTCAGCCCTGATACATTTTTCATGCCCAGTTTTAATTTGCAGTGTGAAGTCTGGCTAGTTTGTTGACAAGCATGTGAACAATTGTGAAATTTCAAAAATATGAGTTGGAAATGAGCAAGATAACCACTATGGACAATTGTAGACAATTCACAGAATCCGTTGTGTGTTATTTTTCCTTAATCATAAATCTTTCTTCCATTCTTCCTCTTTTCTTTCTTTCTTTCTTTCTTTCTTTCTTTCTTTCTTTCTTTCTTTCTTTCTTTCTTTCTTTCTTTCTTTCTTTCTTTCTTTCTTTCTTTCTTTCTTTCTTCTTTCTTCTTTCTTTCTTTCTTCTTCCTTCCTTCTTTCTTTCTTTCTTTCTTTCTTTCTTTTCTTTCTTTCTTTCTTTCTTTCTTTCTTTCTTTCTTTCTTTCTTTCTTTCTTTCTTTCTTTCTTTCTTTCTTCCTTCCTTCCTTCCTTCCTTCCTCCCTATTTCTTCTTTCTTCCTTCCTCCCTCTTTCTTCTTTCTTTCTTTCTTTCTTTCTTTCTTTCTTTCTTTCTTTCTTTCTTTCTTTCTTTCTTTCTTTCTTTCTTTCTTTCTTTCTTTCTTTCTTTCTTTCTTTCTTTCTTTCTTTCTTCTTTCTTTCTTTCTTTCTTCTTTCTTTCTTTCTTTCTTTCTTTCTTTCTTTCTTCTTTCTTTCTTTCTTTCTTTCTTTCTTTCTTCTTTCTTTCTTTCTTTCTTTCTTTCTTTCTTTCTTTCTTTCTTTCTTTCTTTCTTTCTTTCTTTCTTCTTCTTTCTTTCTTTCTTTCTTTCCTTTCCTTCCTTCCTTCCTTCCTTTCCTCCTTCCTTCCTCCTTCCTTCCTTCTTCTTTCTTTCTTTCTTTCTTCTTTCTTTCTTTCTTTCTTTCTTTCTTTCTTTCTTTCTTTCTTTCTTTCTTTCTTTCTTTCTTTCTTTCTTTCTTTCTTTCTTTCTTTCTTTCTTTCTTTCTTTCTTTCTTTCTTTCTTCTTTCTTTCTTTCTTTCTTTCTTTCTTTCTTTCTTTCTTTCTTTCTTTCTTTCTTTCTTCTTTCTTTCTTTCTTCTTTCTTTCTTTCTTTCTTTCTTTCTTTCTTTCTTTCTTTCTTTCTTTCTTTCTTTCTTTCTTTCTTTCTTTCTCTCTTTCTTTCTTTGTTTTTTCTTTCTCTCTCCTTCCTTCCTTCTTTCTTTTTCTTTCTGTCTTTGTTTCTTTGTTTTTGTTTTTCTTTGTTTGTTTGTTTCTTTTTTCTTTCTTTCTTTCTTTCTCTCTCCTTCCTTCCTTCTTTCTTTCTTTTTCTTTCTGTCTTTGTTTCTTTCTTTCTTTCTCTTTTTCTCTCTCTTTCTTTCTTTTCTAACTTCCTTTTCTACTTGCATTTTATTTGCTACAATTATTTGGTTCCATATTTCCTTTACCCCCCTCTCAGTCTATCTGAACAATGGCATAGTTAAATTTATATCTAAGTTTTAAAAATCCAAACCACAAAGCATCTTAAGTGTTTTCATGTGCTATGCATCTTCTGATCTTTTTTTTTTTTTTTTTTTTTTTTTTATAAAGGAACTGTTTACTTGAAAACTTCTTAGTGACCATGTTGACACAAGCCGGAATAAATACTTAAAATAATTTTTAAAACATGTCTTGGGAATCTCTAAAAGTATTATGATTTCTAAAGAATATTCTATATTAATAAAAACTTAATATTGCCTGGCTCAGAAAAATTTTAAATTCGACAGGTAAGTGTGCAAACTGTTTACGCTATTTCCTATTTATACAAGATATCACATTTGTTAAAACAATTTTGACTTTTTAAAAACCTTTATTTTATTTGACTCTACAAGGACATTCCTGACTGCCTTTCTTCCCCTACTATAGCACTTATTTCAGTGAATTTCAATTCACCTTCAGTTCCACAAAAGGAGTCTATATCCTGGATTAAGCTGGTCAGTCTGTCTCATCTGTACAATAAGATTGCATCCTAGGACCTTTGTGGGCAATAATGGCGAAACAGTTTTCTGCTGGTTACAACAAAGAATATATGCAGTCAACTTGGTGTGATAAAGAGAGTCCGTCCCAAGATTATACTGGCATTGTAGAACACAAGAAAAAGCAAAAAAGAAACTAGTATTTATATTGGTAGATGAACAAAACCAATATTTATTCCTAGACATTGCAGTTAAATGGGATTAACTGTTCTTTTTAAATATATAACAAAATATTTATTTATGTATTTATTTTTGGATATTTTGGTAACACCCGGCAGTGCTCAGGGGTTACTCCTGGCTCCACACTCAAAAATCATTCCTGGCAGGCTCAGGGGACCATATGTGATGCCTGGATTTGAACCACTGTCCTTCTGCATGCAAGACAAACACCCTACCTCCATGCTATCTCTCCAGCCCCTTAAGTGTTATTTTTTAATTTTTAAAGTATTTTAAACATTTAATTAAAAACACGATTTGGGTGTGCCTAAGCGGTTCACAAAAGATCCAGGGGCCTCTCCTGGTGTTACTGGGCTAATAGGTCCACATGGCTTCATACCAGGGACTGGCAATGTCCAGGAGGAGCCACCACAAAACTAGTCTTTATTTCTGAACCTCTTATTTCTCAAAGTGTGAAATGTACATATGCCAGCAAGCAATGGTAGTTGAACTTGGGAGCCTGTCAGAAATACAGACCTGTAAGTACATTTCAGGTTCTCCCATACAAAGTACAAGCATTTGATCAAAATCCCCAACTGACTTTATGCACATGACTTCTGAGAAGGTTTCACCAAACTTCTTTGAATTAGCTTTTCCTATAATTTACATCCTAAATCAGACTACTGAAATTCCTGTGCCTTACGCAGACAAATTACTCCTTTTTAGAGAGAAATAATATAATAGGGGAAGATAGGAAGCTAGGAACAACAGTGGAGAGAATGTTATGCTTGTGTTGGGATTAAAACTTGGAATGCCAGAAATAACTGTATTATAATCAATTTGTAAACCTTAGAGTTTAAGATATTTTTTTAAATTTTATTATATTGAAACAATTGTGATCTACAGAATTCTTTAAAGTTGACTTTCAAATATTCAGTCAGGACCATTCAAAAACTTTAAATCTAAATCTTGGCCCACAATTTGTAATGATTTACATTATAATGAATAAATAACTTTAGGCCTACATTTTTCACATTTTTGACTCTCAAATTATTACCTTTTAAAAATTAGATGCTATGCTTTTCAGTTATTTCTCAGTAAAGTGCAAATATGGGATAGCTTCAATCTTTAGGCAGTGAATGCTAGTGTATTTAAGTTATGTTTCCAGTTCACCAAAGGCAGATATCTCAATACATTCAAACTTTTTTTTGACTTTCTAATAAATCTTTATTTAAGCACCATGAATACATGCATGTTTGTAGTTGGATTTCAGTCATAAACAGAATACCCCCATTCACCCCATGCAACATTCCCACCACCAATGTCCTCCCTCCTCCCCCACTCCTGCCTGTATTCGCGACAGGCATTCTACTTTTCTCTTTCTTTAATATTGTCATGCTAGTTGTTAGTGTAGTTATTTCCATAACAGTGTTCATCACCTTTATGGTGAGCTTCAAATAGTGAGCTGTTTTTTTCAGCCCTTCCAGTCCTTAACTCTATTGTCACTGGGCCTTATTACAATAATGTTTCTAATTTTTCTTAAAACCCAGTGAGTGAGACTATTCTGTGTCTATCTCTCTCCCTCAATTTATTTCACTCAACATAATAGATTCCATATACATCCATGTACAGGGAAATTTTATGATTTCATCTCTCCTGATGGTTGCATAATATTCTATAATATTCTATTGTGTATATGTACCACAGTTTCTTTAGCCATTCATCTGTTGAAGGACATCTTGTTTTTTTCCAGAGTTTGGCTATTGTAAATAGAGCTGTAATGAATATAGGTGTGAGAAAGAAATTTTTGTATTGTATTTTTATGTTCTTAGGGTACATCCCTAGGAGTGATATAGCTGGATTGTATGGGAGTTCAATTTCCAGTTTTTTGAGGAATCTCCATATTATTTTCCATAAAGGCTCAACTAGACGGCATTCCCACCAACAGTGTTCCTTTCTTTCCACCTCCCCACCAGCACTGATTGTTCTTGTTCTTTGTGATGTGTGCCAGTTTCTGTGGTGTGAGATGGTACCTCATTGTAGTTTTGTATCTCCTTGATGATTAGTGATGTGGAGCATTTTTTTTCATGTGTCTTTTGGCCATTTGCATTTTTCTTTGAGGAAGTATCTGTTCATTTCTTTTCCCCATTTCTTGATGGGGTTATATGTTTTTTTTCTTATTAAGTTCTGTCAGTACCTTGTATATTTTCAATATTAGCCCCTTGTCTGATGGGTACTGGGTGAATAGTTTCTCCCATACTGTGGTGGCTTTTGCATCTTAGGCACTATTTCCTTTGAGGTGCAGAAGCTTCTCAGCTTAATATATTCCCCTCTGTTTATCTCTGCTTCCACTTGTTTGGAGAGTGCTGTTTTCTCCTTGAAGATGCCTTCAGTCTCAATGTCATGTAGTGTTTTACCTACGTGTTATTCTATATACCTTATGAAATCCCTCTAAAGATACCCATGCCATTCTTCAAAGGAGTGGTTCAAACAATCCTGAAATTCATTTGGAACAATAAACACCCACAAATAGGTAAGCACCATTTGGGAAAAGGAATATGGGAGGCATTACTTTCCTCAATTTTAAACTGTATTACAAAGCAATAGTTATCAAAACAGCATGGTATTGGAATACAGACCCTCAGATCAGTGGAATATATGAGTATTCAAAGAATGATCCCCAGATATACAATCAATTAATCTTTGATAAAGGGGCAAGAAATCCAAAATAGAGCAATGAAAACCTCTTTAACAAGTTATATTGGCACAATTGGTTAGCCACTTGCAAAAATGTGAATTCAGACCCCCATCTAACACCATGCAAAAAGATTAAATCCAAATGGATTAAAGACCTTGACATCAGGCCTGAAATACATCCAAACTTGACCAGCTATATTCCTGAGAAACCAGACATCCAGCAAGTGGCCCAGTTGTGTCAGGAGTATAGAATATGGAGTTATAGTAGGACATACTTATTGTTTAGCTACATATCTTAAGCACTTTAGCAGAATATGTCCCCCATTGTCTCTGGTAACTATTTATATTGCTAATATTTTGGTGGGTGCAAAACTAAATAATCTCTGCTTATGGGACAATAATCTGGATAAAGCTGCTGCTGCTGAATTATACCCCCTAACCTATCTGAAAACATGTGTTTTTTATTTGCTTCTCCCTTGTGATTCCAGCATAATCTGCAAATATGCAATGCTGTATCCTAAGTATGACATCATTTTCCCAACACTCTCATCAGGCTATTGGAGACCTGTCTTAAAGTTCAATAAGACACAATTGGAAAATGTGGAAAATCCTGTTTTTCTAGCCAAATTCTGTAGTCATCATTTTGGAGATCCATTACTATAAAACCATCTGACTCTAATGCTCAGTTTCACAGAGGTGTCTAAAACTGGTGCTTAATGGAATGGTTAGAACAGCTCTGCCAACAGCCTGCAAAAAAAAAAAAAAAGAAGAAGAAGAAGAAGAAGATGAAGAAGAAGAAAAAAGTGTCTGCTGTTTAAGGGAATAAAAATAAAATTTAGAGCCCGATAGGTAATCCATTAGAGAAAAATAGAGGTTGTTGAAACAAATGGAAGAGTTGGGTTTTGAACAGAATCAGAAGAAATCATTTACAATAATGCACTATATTGTCTTGATAAAAATTCCCTTGGGAGAAAGCAAAAATCCTCTATTGATGAGTAACAAGGAAAGATAAAAGAATGTAAAAATTGCCAACAAATTATCTTGAAAAATTATATCAGATTCAGTGTTCTTAGCTGTGCATGGACAGTCATGACAAAGATAATTCCTAAGTTTATACAAAATACTTTGCTGCATAAAAATAGCAAAGGTACTAAAACATTTTATAGCTAAACTTGTGGCTTAATTTTAATGTTACAGAAATCTGAAAGTTAACACCAAAAAGGACAGGGGAAAATACAGGCTTA